>NC_046613.1:7538166-7841415 GCF_900324465.2 Anabas testudineus | reverse complement strand
TGATTAATGGGAGAGCAGACAAAACATAGCCCTGCTACACAAATTGATATTTATTTTTTCTGACTCTCTGAAAACAATGGATAATTTTATCTCTTTGGGTCTAGAACAGCTATTTAAACAAGGCCTTGTGAGAAGTTTAAAGGGGAAATGTTGCTTTGGAGGAACCGCTAACAAAACATAGACATCTGAAACATGACAAGGGGGCCCCGGTTCCACACTCCTTTATTGTAAGACGTTTACAATCCAAAACAGCTGGACACCACTAGTGTACTCACTTGTTGTATATTAACACTATCACATGCATTTTATGCATGTACATTTTTCACTATGTTGAAGTAACACAGCATATACAGTATAGTCCAAGTGCAGTAACCAGGTCTCTATCTTCATAACAGCATTTAAAAAGCCTGAACACACAACTATTGAACTACTAATTCTAAAGACTAATCCACTGTACATTAAGGCATTTACACAGGTAGTGCATTAATGTGGAGTTGGCAAAATGGATAAATTGTAAACTGGGGAAGGTTTAGGAGTAAACTGTTTGAAAAATCTGCCAAAAAAAACATAACTGAAAGTGGTTATCAACTTATACACCATTTAATTAACAGACATGTAAATAAACTCCTGTTGGTAGGTACCACTCCCTATTTCTGCAACTGCTAAGAACAGGTTGGGGCAGCGTAGCTCTGTTCATTCTCATGCATATCCTGCCATCTATTGATAAAACGTGGTGCCTCAGCTCAGGAAACAGGATCATTTTTCAGGTTCAGGGTGTAGAGTGACACCTAGCGGTGTATTTAGTTATTGCAGAGGAAAGCAGCGTCTTCCTGTGTTGCTCCAAACTGTAAACAGTGTAAAAAAGTTTAAAGATTCACAAAAAAATTGGGAAGTGTGAGTTTATTGAAGGGAAAAAAGGCACTGTACAATGACAGTTAATATTCATTGGTTGCTATTGGACATGTGCATCATTGCTTTTTGGCCAGTTCTACATGTGAACAAACATAAAAGGTTTGTCAGTTCAAAGAGCGGTCAATTAGTGCAGAGCGCTGTCTCAGAGTGCGTCTTCACAGCTGGGTGTAGCGCAGGTATTTCTTTCCAGAAGGCACCTCTTTAGTGGTCACGCCATTGGGGAAGAGAGCAGCGGCTTCAGCCTCAGAGAGCGAGGGAATGACCATGACTTTGTCTCCAGGCTGAAAACGACGTTGGAAGAGAATTTCAATTCATGTAATGGCTCAAGGTTTTTGTTTTCTTTTTGCTTTTCCTTTCTGATGAAACAAACCTTCCTCACAGTTGCAAGCACACAGTTCGAGCATTTACCTTCCAGTCGACTGGTGTAGCAACCTTCTTCTGTGCAGTAAGCTGCAGAGAGTCGATAACTCGCAGAATCTCGTCAAAGTTCCTTCCTGTGGTGGCGGGGTAGAGGATGGACAGCTTCAGCTTCTTGTCAGGGCCGACCACAAACACCTGATGTGAGTTGAGAAGACACAGGATCAATGTGACACTGACGATATACTTTATCTGACTACATTATAGATACTTCAATGCAGTACAATAAAACAATGGCGCAGTTTGTTTTACTACAAACTACTACTACGGTCTTTTGGCCTTCAACAGGTCTCTTACACATCGAGCAGTGAGGGGCATTCCATCCTTGTCTCTCTCATCAGGGTCCAGCATGCCCAGCAGGACAGCCAGCTCTCTCTTATCATCAGCGATGATGGGGAAGGGCAGTGCGCTTTCAGCCTCACTGTTAAATGACATCACATCCTGCAGAGGGAAGAGACACATGATTTCAGCCACTTGGTAGAAGGTGTATGTCAGTGTCCGAAGTTAATCGCTCACCAACCTTTGCAGGACAGATGTGATGAGTAACCAGACAACCCCAACTTCTGATCTTTAACTCTTACATGAGCCGTAAACAGTTGCATATCTAACGTACGTGTTCAAGCACAGTACAGACACTGCTGCCTTACAGACATTACAAATCTAAGAAAGTCCCATCTAGGAAAAATCTGCGAGGCAAAGAAAACATTAGGCTTCATTATCAAGCTCAATATAGTTCATCTGACACTGGTCCAGTGAACTTTGTTACCTTTGGACCAGTCACTGGCCTTTTGGAGCAGGCCCTGTTATAATGTGACAACACAGTTAAAAGTCACATTGCTGCTGTGTCGAGTGTCTGGGTTAACCCCTGAATGTTTGACCCTTCAGTTTCTGTCATGTACAATTTATACAATACATTGGAAGCCATGTAAAATATTGCCACTCATACCAGGGTGCTGGTACCTCTGTTAAATGACCACTGTGCCTTTAGGACAGTTTATTGTAGTTCTGTGTAAACAGGAAGACGTATCTCTATGAATGGTCAGTTATACTGTAGTTATACAGTAAGCTGCAAAGCCTGTTATATTTTATAATAAAATATAACAGGCTTTCTGTATAAAAGAGGTATAAGTCAAGCAGACAGGGAGGGAAGAGTGTGTGTGTGTTTGTGTGTGTGTGTGTGTGTGTGTTCCCTTTATTCCCCAACCTTGCTCCAGTTGCGGTGATCCTCAACACTGTCGATGGACAAGGCAATCATCTTCACACCTCGCTTCTTGAACTGGTCACTGATCTTGGCGGCACAGGCCAGCTCAGTGGTGCAGACCGGAGTGAAGTCTCTTGGGTGGGAAAACAGGATACCCCACCTGCAGAGGAAAAGAGACATCAAGTAATGAGGTTTTTGTTCCAAACATTATTATCCTGCTCTGTGTAAACTAATGTTCAGGATAAAATAAAAACAAAACAAACAGGGTGATTGTCAAACATCGGTCTGCACATATACAACCCCATTTAAAACGGATCCTGCACAGTTGCATGTTTATGGTCTGGGTGTGTGACATCCTTCCAGGCAACAAGATAAAGTTACCCCACACAATGTAAAACTGGCTAAAGGTCAAAGCTACAATATTTTCCAAGCTTGAGCATTTCTTTCAAGGCTGAAATGAAATGGTTCTAAAAGATCAAGAACTACATCCAGTCTCAAAGACAATAAATCCAGCTGTGTCATGCTGGAGATGACTAACACGAGTTGTCCTGCAAAAAAAAAAAAAAAACATCACTGATGCTGTAAATATTAAATATCACTTCAAAACAATCAGATGATGTTTCTCCTATGATTTCTTCAGTGTGTTGTTTTGTTACATGGGGTAGAGGCAACAAGAAAAGCTGCTTCTCACTGTGATCAGCTGATTATGGAGTGACTGGACTTTGTTTAAGTGGAAGCAGCTGGAGCGCTGGACGCTGATGTTGCTTGAATCACTGACAACCTCTCAGTCCTCGTGGGCCAGTCTAAGTCCAGTAATTCTAAGAAATACTTGTGGCTCCATTTGAATGTTCGCAGGTGGCTGTGTGGTGTTAGCTGTGCTGTGACTGCCAGGTCCACACTGGCTGCCAAGTTCAACCAACCGCTGAAAAACATATCACAGAGCTAAAAGACACAGTTTCTCACAGTCCAGCAACTATTCCCACTAAATATGGAAGTTACATAATCAATATAACTGGGAAGTGTCCTCATATTTATTTATGCAGCTTCACAGCAACAAGCAGCAGGGTGTCTGGGTGAGTTTCATCACATCTGTTGACCCTCATCTTTATCTGATCATTGCTGATCTACTGAATCCTGACTGTCCTGCTCTTGTAACCCTGCTGCAAGTAAATCAGCCTCATTCAATTATGAAACTGCTGAATTTGATCCTTACTAAACTCTTACTTGTGTTTATAACATTACTGGACATTATTCCATTATTGGACAACTTGTGTTTGTGTTTTTAAAGAAGTATGTCCTGTCAAAAATAATAAAACAACGACACGATGTGGCAAATGGACCAAATGTAACAGAAAACTTTGTTGTCACAGTTCAACACACGCAGACAGACCTGGACAACAGAAACAAGATCCTTCTTAATTAGCGACGTGAGCGAGTCCCTGCACGTCGTACGGGTCCTCAGAGACTCCCACAGACGGATTAGGATCTACACACTCTCCTCTTTGTGCTAATGTGCTGTAAAATGACGCAACTTGTTTTTATGTTTTTTTATTCTGAGTTAATCCGTACAGAGTTCAGAGACGCGCAAATGCATCGGTGGGATTTGCACACAGGGCGTTCATTTAGCGTGTGCCTGTATCAAATATTGTTATATTATATCAAACACATCACAAGACCCGGGATCAAATAAATCCGGTACAACGTGGTGTGGTGTCTGCGCACTTACGAGCTGCCCAGGAAATCGTGGAACTTGATCCTGCCGATGGTGGTTTCGGCTTCGAAATTGGGAAACTCGTCTCCCAGCAGGAGTCCAGGCATGATGTGTGTCCTGTCTGCAGCTCAGACACGAAAGACAGGAAGACGGCGCACTTTGCGTGTTTGTTGGGCCTTCAAGTAAACGAAAGGAGCCGAGACCAGCAGCACGTGGGTCCTGACAGGGGGCGGGTTCACGTCAAGTACGTGGGGATCGACCAACCAGAGCATATGGGGATTTTATTATTTTATTTTTTTTATTACAAATGTTTGTAAATGTATAAAACATAATTTCATAGAAGAAAATACTAATTAATAAATGTATAAAAATTACAAATGTCTCTCTTCTGTTTATACAGATTTTACTGAAAAAAGTTCAGCATATTAAGCTCTTTGGTTGAAATTGAAAACATTTGACACTGTCCACGAAATAAACGTCCAAACATTTTATTTTAATTGTATTTTATTTTAATACAACATGCTGTCACCGTGATCGTTCACGTTTGTAGTAGAACTCCATTTCCCAGGTGGCTTTGCGCTCAGAACAACAAACATGGCAGTCCGGCTCGGCGTTACTCGACGTGATGTGAATTGTTAAACGTACAACAGATGAGTTGAAGGAGCGACAGCACTGCAGCACATTTACCACCGCGGTGCGTCAGCGTCGGTAGATCAGCGGACAACATGCCTTCTCCTAAAGCCAAAAACCCCGCTCGCAGCGGAGGAAGCCCGGTGCTCGGCGGCTCCAATGGCCGCTACGAGTTCATGTCTCTGACAAAGCAGATGAACCGGTCCTCCCCGCCGCCGCACCTGCTCCAGCGACAGGGCTCCGACCCGACCACCGCCCGGCTCCGAGCCTCGGAGAGCCCCACTCGACGCCGGGGCTCCAGCTCCTCCACGGGCTCGGCGGGCGGACAGCCGGAGGAGGACGGGATACGGCTCAACCCCTCGTTCGTCCGCGTTGCGCTCAGCTCCCTGCTCGCCATCGACCTGTGGCTGTCCAAGCGGCTCGGGGTGTGCGCCTGCGAGGACTCGTCCTGGGGCAGCGTGCGCCCCTTGATGAAACTGTTGGAGATATCCGGACATGGCATCCCGTGGCTGGCCGGTACCGTCTACTGTCTGTACAAGAGCGACACAGCTGCAGGACAAGAGGTCATGCTCAACCTCCTCACGGGTAAAAGCCACAGCTCACGGAGCTCACACTACCCACACGGACAGGTTTGCAGGGACCGCTGAGGTGGGCTGAGACGCAGTATCTGTGTCAACCCCCCCCCTCCTCTCCCTGATCCGTCCTGGTTTGCCATGCTGAGCTCTTCTGTTAGAGAGTTGATCCCATTTCCTTCCCTGGTGCAGGCAGCATGGCACCTGTAGCTGTCACCTGTCTTTAACTCAGGCCTTGTCCCACCTCAGGCTTTGGAGTTTGGCTCCAGCGCACAGTGAAGATTAGAGTTCACTTGATACAGAAAGTTAGTCTGTTCTTCTGCTTAACCACTTTCTATCTCCGGTATGTGTTTAAACCAACGAAAGGCAGAGGGTGTTACACTGTATTAACCTGGAAACTATGAAGAAAGTCCCACCTTGAAGTCACAGTTCCTGCAGGACTGTGACAAATACTGAGCTCACATCAAACAGACAATGCATAGAGGAAACAGCAGACTTCAGTTTGATCATGTTAATATTTTAAATGTCTATTTAATTCGGACCCATTTACCAGCTGTGGTTTTAAACTGTGGCCTTTAACAACATTAGTTATTTGAGCTTAGAGTGCTTATCGCTAATGAATCCTGTTGCGTATTCATTTAGATAAAAACCTTTTATTGGACTCCCAGTAGCGACTGGCTCGATGCCACTGCACTGTTGCATTAATTTTTCAGCACTGCAGCCCTGGAGAACATCAAGCAGCGCAGTGACACAACATAGAAAAAGTGTACTGTGCTCTAGTAAAGGGCAGTGAGCAGCCTTTTCTCAAAATGAACTGTAGGTTTCTTCTAGATAACACCAGAACATTTAGGAATTAGATGTTCTTCATGAGAAAATGACAAAATAGTAATTTTACATAGCCCCCCCCCTGAGGATTCCTCATGTGTTCTGTTCTTGGTGTCTGACAGCCTCTGTTACACACCATACATGGTTGGTAAGTATAGTTGACAGTAGTGAGAAAGTCAGGCTTACATCACATCATCTGCTTTGTGTAACAGTTTGGTATGTGCCACTTCGAGGATGCAGCCACCAGATGGTGCCAAAGCAAACAAAACCTCTTCTTCTCTGACCTTTTCTGGTTCCAGTCATGCACTCTATGTACAAGCAGGCTAATCGTGCATATATACTGTATATGCTCTACTGTAAAGGGCTGTGCCACCATAAAAGGAACATGCTGCCACATTCCTCAGTGTTTGGGGTTGTCAGGTGGACATGTACGTAATTATAAATACTTTTTGTACAGTACAGTTTAGATTTTTTTATACACTGATTTCTCTAAGCAAATAGATAAGAGCCTTCCATTAGATAATTACTGCAGAGATTAATACGTTGCAGTTGCCAGAGTCCAGACCTTAACCCTATTGAGAATTTGGATGTGCTGGAGAAGACACTACTCAACAATCTGACTCTCCTCTCAGCAATACAAGCTTTTGCTGAGAAATTAATGCAGCTCTGGAATAAGGAATAAGTGTGTTGATATCACTGAAATGAGGCCACGGTGATAAGGGCTTCATACCCGTCTGTATTAATGTGTTGACATTGTTTTTTTTCCATACATTAAACCTCATCTCCCTCTTCTTCTTCCCCGTCTTTCCCTGCAGGTCTGCTGTTGGACCTGGTCCTGGTTTCCATTGTTAAAGCAGTGGTGCGTCGGCGCCGGCCTGCACATAACCGTATGGACATGTTTGCCACCTTCTCTGTGGACTGCTACTCCTTCCCTTCCGGCCATGCCACCCGTGCTGCCTTGTGTGGGCGGTTCCTGCTGGCTCACCTCGTGCTGGCCGCCCCGCTCAGGGTGCTCGTCCTGCTGTGGACCGGCCTGGTGGGGCTGAGCCGAGTGCTGCTCGGCAGGCACAATGTGACTGATGTGCTGTTTGGGTTCTGGATGGGCTATTGTCAGTACAATTTGGTGGAGATGCTGTGGCTCTCACCTCAAACCCTGCAAGGGCTGCTGGGACAGTTAGTTTAACAGGACAAAAGGAGAAGGAGACGCTGGTGGGTTCAGAGCACCTGCACGTTGTCATTGATGGAGAGAAATTGTCCTGGAGAAGAGAGCTCTATCACTCACACTCATGACCAGCCTGTCTAATTAATGGTACATCATTTTGAACCCACACAGTCTTCTTACTTCTTATTTGATTTCTAGACACAGGATTTTCCCACTCAGCTCTCAGCTCTCCTTGAACAAAGAGCACAGAAGACTTTTCTTCATCTGGTGATGTTTGAGCATCACAGCATGCACATTTTATTTCCATGTTAATTTCCTCGACTTTGTCAGTGTTTTGTTAATTATTAACCAAAACATATGAGATATTTCAGATTACTAATAAGCCAACATCATCATCATGTACAGTACGCTCAACCTTAATGATATGTGCACATAAACATAAATTATGTAACAGACTACATACTTGACACATTAGTTATGTAGATGTTCAGTATTTCATACTGAATTATTCTTTATATGTATCTTACAGTTACATTATGTCAGACAGAATTGGCACCGTTTTGGAGAAGAAGAAGTGTGGGGAGTTCTCTACACATTCACCGTTTTAAATCTTTAAAAGTGGCTGAAGTCTTGGTACGGCACTGACTGTACAATACATTTGTCTATTTAAGGAAAATGAGTTTTGTATTAAATGACTTGGTTAGTTTTAGGCAGAGGTATCTTTACACGTCTTTGTAAAGTAATGAGCTTGCTTAGACAAAAAAACAACTGGTTTAGCTCATCTGATGATAAAGGAGCCACACATTTGCTCTTCACTGAAATAAAAAAGTGAGTATAACTTTGCAGAATATGGGAGGATTTTATTTGTTCAAGTTTAAAAAGCAGAATTGGACTTCTAATTAAGCATGCCAACTCCCATCAGCGTCATTCTTCATCACAGCAGATTTATTTATTAGCAGTTCTGTTTCACATACTTGTATGTGAATGTAAATAAGGGCATAATATCTGGTGTACTAACTCTAAAGTCACTGTATGTTAATTAATGTTTGAATAGAGTAATGGTTGCTAATCTTTTGTCATGTTTTTCCATACAGTTCTCTGGTAACCGCAAATTCTCAGCTGCAGATTCACAAAGGCAATAATCTGTAAGGGAGTTTAAGAGCCAATTGTGGACCTGTGGTAAATCTTCCCACAATAAATATTTGACCTACTCGGTCTTGAATCTTAGAGTTTAATTAAGTTAGTTTAGTTAGAACCTGTATCTTTTATGTTTGGGTGTCTGGGTGTTTCACCCACGTAGACCTACTGATTCTGTCTGTCTGTTGATGGTTTTCAGGAGTTTTTGCAGATTGCAGATTTGCACATTGCGGAAGCAGCATGATTGATGATTAATCCACATCCATGCACTGACGCACTGAGTTCGCATTAAATACCAAGCTGAGGTCCAATAATAATATTAGAACAGGGATAATGGTGTAACTCAAATGTGTGTTTGATACTAGTGCTGTAACAGAGGTTGTCAACCCGCACGTTAGCCTCTGAGCTACTCCTGAAGAGCTGTTGTTAGCTGTTTGTGTCCTTCCAGTTGGTGGCTCAACTTTGTGCCAAATCTTTTTTGGACGGATGACATGACCTATAAAAATTGTTCAGCTTGTTTTTGCAATTTGCAGTGCACTGCATGCACACAGTTTGACTTTTGCTGCTGCGCTGTTTGACTAGACTACACTGTCAGCAGGGAGCAGATTATTGAATAAGTTGCCCAACAGCTGGCTCTGTCTTACTCACTTTACACACACTGCCAGAATCCGGATCTTGCTGCACCCTGATTTCCATGGCCTGTTTTAATTTGTCTATAATGACGATTGTGATCAGATGTTTCTGTTTTTCTGTAAATGTATTTTAACAATTTACATTTTTTGACACAGATTGTTTAACTTGTATGTTTACACGTTTGCATAGTTTTTACAAATATTCTTCACTTTCTGAGAGATTTTGTGATGGGTGTGAATCAACGTAAACTTTATGAGGCTGTTCCATGGCACACTGGTGCCTCGCTGTAGACTGTTTGATTGATCTGTCAAAATCTGTGCCCTCTTTCTGCAATAACTGACCAATGATCTTTCCAGTGCGAGTGATAAGAGAGAACCCAGAGTGAGGCGGGAGCATCCAGTCGTTTCCTAGTTTTGTTTTTTTGAGTTCGTTACACTTTTGTAGCAAATCTAAATATGCTGGATAGTGAACCTGGTGACCAAATGATTTTTCTGATATTCTTTTTTTGTTGTTTTACATGTTTTTAAAGGACCTAAACCTAAGACAAAATATTCATTGTAATCATTACAAGCTAAGTAATGATTAGATTTTGCACATTCCATGCCACCTGCTTCCTAGGTTGAGAAAGCCCAACTTAGAGACATATTTGTTTTATTCAGCACTTGAAGATCTATCTATCAATTATTCTCATAACTATATAGTCAAACATTATCTGTCACGCTCAGTTTTGCCTGCTGTATACTGTAATTCTTACTGTATGTTTTCTGTAGACCAATGCCTGTAAGGTCATGTGAGTACACTGTTAGGTTTAATGAATTTGAATGTGAGATTCAATACTATCTGAGGGATTATTCCTGAATTATTTGGTTGTAATTTAGATTTTTAATTAAAACTGGGAAAAAAGATCTGAACCTGTCTCATGTCATGCACGTTAGATGGACACAGTTAATCATCAGTAGTTCAGAGGACTCCTAATTGAACTTTAGTCAAAGTCTTGCCTTTGGGTAAATACTGCTTAACTTGGCAGCTGCCTTTTTTGGCACCAATAAAAAAAAAAAAAAAATAGAAAAGAAGTATGCCTTCATGCACCATCTCAGTATAAAACTCTGTGATCGCTTCACTTGACATACAAAACTGACACACGCAAATCAAGGTAAGAAAAGTAAATACACTTGTAGTTCTGGAAAATTCATCAGCAGATGGCTAATGGTTTTACTGCCTATGTGTAGTTAGCAAATGTTTTAGTGAGATGTTATGATTATGTGCATATTGTTAAACTGCAACGTGACTAAAACAAGAAAATTCACTTTTTAAAGATGTGCAATAGCTTGTGAATAGTTCTTTGTAGGCGGACAGTTTTATAACATAACCTGTGATTAGGGGCCAGTAAGTTGCTCACAAGTTCAATAACAACCAGAAAGACTACTATAAACCATTAACATGCTTTGTGCTGCATGCATCAGAAATCAGAGAGTCTGCCTTATTACTTACGCATGATGGTTTTTTTTACGTTAATTTTTGGCACAGTTTGTATATATAATGCAGGTTCCAGCCACATGAGATGCAGCAGGACAGTACATGCACTAATCATGTTGTAGAATACACAACATTAATCTGGGTCATGCACTGAGTGGGACAATTGCACATCTGGAAATACCCACTCGAAACTGACTCTGCAGATTATTTTACAGAAATAATTCTGAACATAATTAGTTTTCTTGTTATAGCTCCATCATGGTGCACAAAGTAGCAGTGATCGGGGCTGGCCCCTCTGGTCTGACCAGCATGAAGGCTTGTCTGGAAGAAGGCATGGTACCAACCTGCTTTGAAAGCAGCGATGACATCGGTGGACTGTGGAAGTTCAAGGCAAGACTCCAGATTAGGAGCAAGTGCTGACAAGCAGTTTGTGTTTATGCTCCAAGTTTTCCATGTGCCATGTGAGAAACAGTCTTTCTAGCTCTTTATTTGTGTTTTCTATCATTTCAAATTGCAGGAGGTGTCAGAGCCAAACAGGGCTAGTATCTATCGTTCCCTCACCATCAACATCTCCAAAGAGATGATGTGCTTCAGTGACTTCCCCATTCCTGCTGATTCTCCCAACTACATGCACCACTCTAAAATCCTGAAATACTTCAGGATGTATGCAGAACACTTCAAACTGCTGAAACATATTCGCTTGCAGGTAGGAAAACCCAGAAAGTAAAATAGCTCAATGCAGTTTTTTAAACTGTATTTTTGTAGAATAACTTGTTGTTTATCACTTTCATATTTCAGACCTCCGTAAAAAGTGTCAGGCAGAGATCAGACTTTTCTCGCACTGGTCAGTGGGAAGTGGTGACTGAGAACAGAGATGGACAGGAAGAGAGGCATGTCTTTGATGCAGTTATCTGTTGCTCTGGACATTACACCTACCCTAACCTGCCACTCAAGGACTTTCCAGGTAAAGACAGATTTGACATAAGGGTTGATTTCTACATTCTACATGGAAACATTAAGACCACTGTGGGATTGTGGTTTTCTTTTCTTGCTGTTGGCTCCAAAAAACACAAAGATATCAGAAGGCACCGTAACATCATATGTGCAAACATCAGTCTGCTGTGTTGCAGGAATTGATACGTTTGAAGGAAAATACTTCCACAGCTGGGACTACAAGGGCCCCGAAGACATGTACGGGAAGAGAGTGGTGGTGATTGGCATCGGTAACTCAGGAGGTGATATCGCTGTGGAGGGAAGCAGAGTGGCAGAGCAGGTTGGGAAGTCAGTCTGATTGTGATAACTTCTTTTCATACACAGTTGCATTCTGATAATGTAGTTTTTATTCTGGGTCACTATTCAGGTGTATCTCAGCACTCGTCGCGGTGCCTGGGTCATCCGTCAGGTTTCTGACAACGGCCTGCCAGTGGACATGAAGTACAACACACGTTTTGTCCACATCTTGTTCCAGTTGCTGCCAATGAGATTTTTTAACTGGTTTGGTGAGAAAAAGCTCAACGCCATGTATGATCACACCATGTATGCACTCAAACCTAAACACAGGTAGGTGTCACCAGGACCTCCAATAAAGTCTCACATTGTAGCTGAAGTGTGCAGGCTATAAAATCAACCTCATTGAAGCAATACATCTTGTATAATAAACAGAAATGTGCAGTAGGTGTATGAGGATGTTACTTTCCGTCCGTCACTGCATATCTAACTATATCACAATCTCTTGTCCTGTGCTGCTCCCACCTCGTCAGGTTGTTCAGTCAGATCCCTGTGATCAATGACGACCTGCCCTTCAAGATTCTGTCTGGTGCGGTCATCGTGAAGCCAAATGTGAAGGAGATCCAAGGCTCCACCGTGGTGTTTGATGATGGCAGCGTTGTGGAAAAAGTTAGTGCTGTGCTTCTCATAACCAAGAAACCTCCTTTTACTATAAACATAATTTCAACGTATCTAACTTACCTCTTCTTCATCACAGGTGGATATCATTGTGTTCGCCACAGGATACAACTATGGTTTTCCTTACTTGCCCAGCAGTGCTATGTACAAATCTGGGCACCGTGTGGGTCTGTACAAGCACGTTTTTCCTCCCAACTTGGAGCATCCCACCCTGGCTGTCGTGGGTTTCATTCATGCCCTTGGAGCCATCATGCCCCAGGCTGAAATGCAGGCCCGCTGGGTCGTCCGTGCCTTCAGAGGTGAGGTACCTGCTATTAAATACCTCTAGATACTAGAGGTATTTAATGTCTAGATACTATCTAGACATCTAGATATGAAACCTGAAGAAACTTAAATTGAAAATAGATAAAGGCCTGGTCCTCTTTCTACCCCCGCCCCCCCTAGATTCAGACAAGACAGACGTCATTTTGTTTGGTCCTAAAAAGAGAGAGAGACATGATGTCTAATCACATTCTTACCATAGATGATTTATTGGCCTCAAGTAACACTGTGAGAAGTCTCAGAGTTATCTTTGACCAGGATATCTCCTTTACTTGATACATAAAAGAAATTTCAACTGTCTTCTTTCACCTGAGGAATATTAGTAAAATTAGCAGCATCCTGTCTCAAAGTGATGCTGAAAAACTAGTCCATGCATTTGTTACTTCCAGACTGGACTACTTTAATTCACTATTAACTAGTTTGTCCCAGTAACTCCTTAGAAATCCTCCAGTTAATCTAAAATGCTGCAGCCAGACTCCTGACTGGAATTAGCAAGAGATCATATTTTTCCTACGTTAGCTTCTCTCTATTAGCTCCCTGTGAAATCCAGAATTAAATTTAAAACACTTCACCTAACATATAAATCGCTTAATGATCAGGCTCCATCTTATCTCAAAGAAGTCATTGTTCCATATAGTCCCAGCAGAACTCTTCATTCTCACAGTGCAGGTTTACTTGTAGTTTCTAGAGTTTCCAGATGTAGAATGGAAGGCAGAGCCTTTAGCTATCAAGCTTCTCTCCTGTGGAACCAGCTCCAACCTATGGTTCGGGAGGCAGACACCCTCTCTACATTTAAGACTTAAAACTTACCTTTTTTGTAAAGCTTATAGTTACAGATGGCTCAAGTGACTCTGGACCATCTCTTAGTTATTCTGCTACATGTCTGCTGCAGGACCTCTACTGATACACTAAGCTCCTCTCCTCTATCTATTCAAATGCTTCCATTTCATGTCATTAACTTTCTGTCTTCTCTCTCACGTAGATGAGCTTCCTTCTCTCTGTCTCCCTCTCTTTTTCTCCTCTATAGGTATCCTCAGACGTGAAGCTGTATATCTTCAGGGGGCAGGGTTTCCTGCTTGTTGTTGTTTTCTCTCTTCTCTTTCCACTCACCCCAACCGGTCGAGGCAGATTGCCGCCCACCCCGAGCCTGGCTCTGCTGGAGGTTTCTTCCGTTAAAGGGAGTTTGTCCTCTCCACTGTCTCCTAGTGCTGTTCAAGTGGGACTGTCGGGACTTGAAGTGAATTCAATATCAATATCAATATCAATCAATATGTCTCAAGCACATTCTTCTCTGTCTTCTTCAGGATATAAAAAGCTTCCCTCAAACCAGGCAATGATCAAGGCTATTGAGAACGACACAAAGAGCATTGACAAAAAGTAAAGCCCTCTGTACTTTATTAATGTTACAATCAACATTGTTATATTTTACGCCTATCAAGCACATTGGTAATCATTTTTAAGATGGCATCAATACATGTTTTCTTTGTTTCATTGTTGTACAATATTAGTTAACAGTTTCCTATGCTACATGTTATATTCATCCTGCACATACTATATTAAATCGTTTATTTTCAGTGTATTTTCTTCACAGCTACATTGTGTCAAAGTTGACACCCCTGCAAGTGGACTTTGTTACCTACATGGACGACTTAGCTGGGGAGATCGGCGTGCGACCAAGTCTCCTCTGGCTGTTCTTCACAGACTACCCACTATTTAAAAGGGTTTTTTGGGGACCCGTCACAGCCTATCAATATCGTTTAACGGGACCAGGGAAGTGGGAGGGAGCCCGTTCGGCAATCTTCACTCAGTTCGATCGCATGTACCAGCCCCTAAAAACCAGACAGGTCTGTCATGGATGCTGTTTCTTCTCCATTCTAGTTCCACAGTACAGCTTTATCTGAACATGAAGTACTCTATGCAAATGTAAACACGTTACTTCATTTCTTCCAGCCTGCGAAACAAGAGACCTCTGTTGCTACCGGCTTGATTAAACTGAGTCTGACCATCATGGCTGGAGGAGCTGCTGTCTACTACGTCCATGTTCACCACCCGACTGCCATCCCCTCCCTGCTGTCCAAAATCCATCCACAAACAGTGTGAACATGCTGACAAGAGAAGTCTGAACCATATCTACTGTTAGAGTGCAAGATACTAAATCCTTGTTTGTGGATTACGTAGGCTGTAGGTGTACCAGCTTCCCTTTTATCACTAATATACATACGCAGCAGTTCATCAGTTATTAAGCTTCCTGACCTCTACAGTCTTACAGTGCTTTATGCTGAAAGTTTCTATGGTGGAACATAAAGTTTGTAGTGGATGTAAATGACTTTAGCAAAACAGTTGTATATGTAGACAGCTGGTAGAAAATAGAGTAACTGAACGTGTGGAAGTGCCTTTTTATAAGTTTGTTACTTCTTTGTTGTCTGTTTGTCCACATTGACCAGATCTCTAAAGTAAAAGTTCACCAATTCTTCAATGTCCACATTAAGATGGCCGAGTGTCCATGTAAAGAAATCTTATTTGCTGTCATGATCTCCTGTTCACACTGGCCATCACTACACCCTCTCCCAAACCCTTTCAGTGGAAATGATGGGGAACAATATCTACTATCCTATTTTTAGCATAAAATGTCCTCTTTGTGTTTCCCTGGAAAATATCTCTCTGTTGAGTTTCAGTGCAGGGAAATTAACAAAAGACAGAATTTTGTATAAAATCTTTGAAAGATATCCACTAAATGTGACTAATTTTGATGCCTGACAACTTAAATCAACTTCAAATGAACTTTTGAATACATGTGTAACTATGAATGTGAAGTGCTGTTGTGTGACTAAAACAACAAACCAGCAACATCTCTTATTTTAAAAAAGCCATCTGATATTACATGGGTGACACCAACACATTTTGCACGGAAGCTTTCATAAAAGTGAATAAACAACATGTTTTTTTGGGTCTTCGGAAGAATTTCCATAAACTACATCATGCTGAGCAATGAGTGACCTGAACGAACATAATGTTTTTAGTTTAATCTTGTAACAAACAACATTTAAACAACCTCGGTGACATTTAAATTAAAATAATTGGTGAAATCACAACAATAATTTAGTCTCACCATAATCAGCTTCACCTCAGTCAACTACAACATTATAAAGCTGCCAATGCACTGACACATTATTAGCAGTAGATGTCGTTTCTAATCATTCACAGGATTTCAGTACTTTACTTTTATCTTTTACCTGTGGTTCACATACAGTGTCAATGAAATGTCTGAATTTTATTGTAGTTGTTATAAGTATGCCATAGAGAGACCTAGTTGACATATAGTACCTTATTCTTCTGAAGGCTAGAAATGTAACTGCAGATGCTGCTTGACTCCATTGATTTTAATATAGAAAACAGCAGCAAACATTTAAACACTTTGGAAACTCTCCCTGCAGAATAACTCAGTATTCCTGCCATTGGTAGCTTAGATTCAAACATGATGTGAAATTAAGTATGAAAACAATCCACAATTCAGTGAAAGATCTGGATGCTGTTTAAGACAAAAGCTTTGATTTACACTACACAGTGTTATGACAGTTATAGGACAATAGTAAACACCTTTAAGCTATTATAAACTGTAAAAGTAGCAGTGATTGGGGCTGGCCCCTCTGGTCTGACCAGCATGAAGGCTTGTCTGGATGAAGCCATGGCGGACTGTGAACGATCAAGACTTTGCTCTGGAAAAATGTCTGGGAACATTTGTCCCACTTTTAATAGTGGTTCATATAACATTTGGTAAATAGGCCTTTTCAGTTTTAACATAATTTCTTAGCATCTTCGAAATTTGCATTTCTGCAGGAGGTGTAAGAGCCAAACAGGACTAGTATCTATCCCTCACCATCAAAATCAGTGTACAGTAATCTTCAAATAAAAAACAAGAGTATTGTCTCTGTTGCCCTCTGCTGCCCATCACTACATCAGGTTCTTCAGTCAATTCCCAGTGGTCATTGACGACCTGCATTTCAAACCAAACTTGAAGGAGATCCGAGGCTCCAGTGTGGTGTTTGATAATGTGTTGTTGAAAACGTAAATCAATGCCTATGTATTACATACTTATCTTTCAGTGATTTAATATTAATTCAGAATTCTCTTCTTCTCTTCCTCTTTGTTACAGGTGGATATGATTGTTTTTGTCACAGGGTACAACTATGATTTTCCTTACCTCCAAAACAATGTCATTTACATGTCTGGCCCCGTGTGGGTCTGTACAAACACGTCTTGCCCCCAAATCTGGAGCATCCCACTCTGGCTATTGTGGGTTTTATCCATTCTGATGGAGCCATCATGCCTCAGGCTGAAATGCAGGCTCGATGGGTCACACGTGCCTTCAAAGGTGAGGAAAATTAAATTCCTGAATTATTAATATTAATAATTAAACATTAGATAAACACAGTAATTATAAGTACTCTTCCAAATTCCACCCACTTAATTTAATTCAGAGGACTCTAACTGAACTTTAGACAAAGTCATGCCCCTTGGCTTTGGGTAAATACTGCTTAACTTGGCAGCTGCCTTTTTTTGCAATAAAAAAATACAAAAGAAAGTGTGCCTTCATGCACCATCTCAGAAAACTCTGTGATCGCTTTACTTGTCATACAAAACTGGCGCACAATTCAAGGTATGAAGAAGTAAATACACTTATTATGGAAAATTCACCAGCAGATGGCTAATGGTTTTACTGCCTATGTTTAGTTAGCAAGTGTTTTAGTGAGATGTTATAATTATGTGCATATTGTCAAACTGCAACGTGACTGAGATCAAACAAGAAAATTCGCTTTTTAAAGATGTGCAATAGTTTGTGAAAAGTTCTTTGTAGACGGACAGTTTTATAACTAGAAGCATACAGTAGATGATATCTTTCATGTTTTAGTTAAAAGTTTCACTAGAGTAGTTTGTATGATATTAGCTGAAAAACAGAGTCCGCCTTATTACTTACACGTGATCACTGTTTTTTAGTTTGTGTAATAAAGTGCCTATAAAATGTTTTCACCCCCTTGGATTTTTCATACTTTTATTTTATTATAAATGAATCATGGTCAATAAAAGTTGGTGACTTTGACAAAACAAATTCAGAAAAATGCCTCATTAATGTCAAGGTGAAAACAGGTTTCTATTTTTACCATTAAATACAAATATATAAGATGAAATCAGTGTTTGCATTAATATTCACCTCCTTCAGGTCAGTATTTAGTAGATGCACATTTGACTGCAATTACAGCATGAAGTCTGTGCGGGTAGGTCTTAATTAGACTTGGACACCTGGACACCGGAATTTAATGCCATTTTGCTTTGCAAAACTGATCAAGCCCTGACAGGTTGTGTGGGGATTGGGTATAAACAGCCCTTTTCAAGTCCATCCACAAATTCTCTATTGGATTGAGATCAGGGCTTTGACTCTGCTACTTCAGAACATTCAACTTGTTGTCGGTAAAGCATCTCTGTGTAGCTTTTGCTGTATGCTCTGTGGGATGCTCAGTGCCTTGGAGATTTTTTTGTATCCATCCCCTGACTTATGTTATGAACTGGACGGACGGGGACCAAACAGGTAAGAACAAAAAGGATATTTATTAAGAAGAGGGGAGGGGCCACAGGGAACTAACACAAACACTAACAAAGTATCAACGTAAAACACTGCGGAACGCAGACTAAACAGGAACAGACATACTAAGCAAACAAGACAAAGTAACAACGAAAAAACTGACAAACGAGTGGAGTAGGTCCATAAGTAGTGTGCAATGTGCAGAGTAGTGTGAAACGAACGAGTCCAAAGTATCCAAAAAGACAAACTGCCAAACTTGTGGCGTGGATTCCCTGGACAGTGTGCAGCATGAATCATGGACGTAGAGCATTATGGTGAACTGGTATGTTTAGATGCTGTCTTCCCAACTCTCACTGATCACTCAGGTTTGTTGATGGTGAAGTGTTCGGTTGGTCTACATCCCAGTGAGCCCTCATCTCTGTGTTTCCTTCTGAACCCACCCTTTTAGTTAGGCTGTCATAATTAGTCCTGCCGGAGTCCCTGCTGCACTATTCTACATATACATTCACCTCAAACTTTATCTGACTGTGAATACAACTAACTGCAATCTCTCCTCTTCTCTCTCTTTCCCTCTCCCTCTCTCTTTTCCCTCTTCCTGTCTCTCTGTCGAGCTACACGTCATTCCACCCTTTGCCCTCTGGACCTGTCTGACTCGTCCTGATGCCCAACTTCTGGCTGGAGATCTCGTCGCCTGGATCCACCGTTTGCCCTATGGGATGCGTTTGGAGACTGGATTGGTCACAAGCTACTTTGATGTCGGTCCTGGCCTCGGCGGACGTCGGAAGCTGTTTGTAACTTAAAAGACATTAACTGTTATACTGGACTGCCTGCTGCCTACACAGCATGTAATCACCCATATGAGGATGGGTTCCCTGTTGAGTCTGGTTCCTCTCAAGGTTTCTTCCTGTTGCCTTCTCAGGGAGTTTTTCCTTGCCACTGTCGCCCTCGGCTTGCTCATCAGGGACAATCTGATTATTATGACTCATACACATACACTGTTCATGTACTGTTCTTTGGTTGTGTAAAGCTGCTTTGTGACAATGTCAATTGTAAAAAGCGCTCTACAAATAAAATTGAATTGAATTGAATTGAATGAATGACATCAACAAACCAGCAACCAACTGAGGACTGAGGGGAGCTTATAAAACAAAAAGTCAGTAATTAGTCCAGTGAGTGAGAGTGGAGAGTGGAGGAAGTCCATACATGGGGTGAGACAGGAGGGTGAGACCACAACAAAACAAAACAAAACCCACAGTCAGGAGCAGAGGGAGGAAGTGAAACAACTTCTGCTTTTGAATGACCTGTTCTCTGGGTTGCTGAGAGTATTCTTTTGTATTCATGGTGTAATGGTAGCCAGGAATACTGAATAACCAGTGACTGGACCATACAGACACAAGTTTCTTTATACTGCAATCACTTGACCAAGGCTGACTTTATTCCAGCTTTTACTACACACTCAGCTGTTCAGCTGCTTGCACTTGTGGAGACCTGGATTACACTGCAGAACACAGCCATTCAAGCTGTGCTCTCCACTGGCTTTACCTTCTCTCACACTCCTCGCCCATCAGGTCAGGGGTGGGACTGAACTGACTGGACTCAGCTCACAGTAGCAGCACAGCACTGTGAAGTGGCGCAAAACCAAGACTCAACCTGCTCTTTCTGATTATCAGGATTTGTTTGCATCTCTCCCTCAGTGTCACTAGGGCGAAGACTGAATACTACCAGGATAAGCTCAGCAACACCACGGACACCATAAAGCTTTTCTCCACTTTCAAATCACTGCTGTATTTACCTGTCTCCCAGTCGATGACTTCGCATCCTTCTTTACTAACAAGGTGGAAGCCCTCTGCTCCCAGTTCTCTCCTCCAGACGATGACATCCTGCTAACTACATTCAACGACGCATCTCACTTCACATTTGCAACCCTGTCAGAGGACGACGTATCCACCCTCCTCCTTTCGGATTGCCCGACCACCTGCTCTCTAGATGTGATTCCCTCTACTCTTCTTCAAGCTGTTGCACCAACATTAATTACATTACATAGATCATTAACATTTCTCTCACAAAAAGCACCTTTCCCACCTCGTTCAAGCAGTTAAAAAAAACCTTTCTTGATCCCTACCTTGTGGAAAACTACAGACCAGTCTCTCTTCAGTCTCTCTTCTTCCATTTCTGGCCTAAACCCTGGAATTAGCAGTCTTCAATCAACTCTCAGACTTACTTTCCCGGAACAACCTCCTTGATGTCAATCACTCTGGCTTCAAGAGTGGTCGCTCCACAGAGACAGCACTTGTGACTGTTGTAGAATCCCTATGGGCTGCAAAAGCTACAAGTAACTCTTCTGTCTTAATTCTATCAGACCTTTCTGCAGCCTGCTGTCTTTCTGACACTGTGAACCATCACATCTTTATGACTGGTCTCTTTGACTTGGGCATCTCTGGTTTAGCTCTAGCCTGGCTTCAGTCTTACTTGTCTGGCAAACCTTCAAGGTTTCCTGGCAGCGGCATGATTCTAACTCTCCTAACCTCTCCACCGGTGTACCACAGGGCTCAGTCCTTTGTTCTCTTCTTTTTTCCGTCTATACTTCCTCTCTAGGCTCTTTCATCCAATAACATGGCTTTTCCTATCACTGCTATGCGGATGACACACAGCTCTTCCTGTCCGTTCCGCCAGATGACTCTACAGTCTCGTCACGCATCTCTGCCTGTCTCTCTGACATCTGTGTTTGGATGAGAGAGAGAGCCATCTTCAACTTAACATCTCCAAGACTGAATTTCTTGTCTTCCCTTCCAAACCTTTGAGACAACACAACATCAGTATCTACATTGGATCTGTGGAGATTGTCCTCGCTAAGACGGCCAAAAATCTGGGGGTCATCATCAATAACAAACTGACCTTCACAGAACAGATTGCAATGTGTTCAATGCACTGCTGATGGGGTTACTAGCATCAACGACCAAACCCTTGCAGATGATCCAAAATACAAAAGCATGCCTCATTTTCAATCACCCAAAAAGGTTTCATGTCACACCTCTCTTCAGATCTTTGCATTAGTTTCCTGTGGCTGCCAGGATTAAGTTTAAAGTTCTGTCTCCTGCCTACAGAGTGGTCAACTCTGCAGCTCCAACTTACCTCAACTCAATCATTCCAGTCTACAACCCCTCCAGTGCACTGCGTTTGGCCAGTGAACGAAGTCTGGTGGTACCAGCACCACACAGTAGACACCAAGAAAAAAACTCTTCAGCTCAGTGATCCCACGATGGTGGAATGAGCTGCCAACCTCTGCAAGCACAGCGACCTCACTTTCAATATTTAAATAACAGAACTCTTCTTCATCTTCCTTTGCACTTAAAAAAACTTTTCTGCTCTTTCTTGTCCTTATATGAAACAGAAACCTTCTTTAATAGCACTTTGCTGCTTTGATGTTTTCTCCTTGACTTAGATTTTTACACAAAGTAGCAGTGATCGGGGCTGGCCCCTCTGGTCTGACCAGCATAAAGGCTTGTCTGGAAGAAGGCATGGTACCAACCTGCTTTGAAAGCAGCAATTATATCGGCGGACTGTGGAAGTTCAAGGCAAGACTCCAGATTAGGAGCAAGTGCTGACAAGCAGTTTGTGTTTATGCTCCAAGCTTTCTGTGTGCCATGTGAGAAACAGTCTTTCTAGCTCTTTATTTGTGTTTTCTATCATTTCAAACTGCAGGAGGTGTCAGAGCCAAACAGGGCTAGTATCTATCGTTCCCTCACCATCAAAACCTCAAAAGAGATGATGTGCTTCAGTGACTTCCCCATTCCTGCTGATTATCCCAACTACATGCACCACTCGAAAATCCTGAAATACTTCAGGATGTATGCAGAACACTTCAAACTGCTGCAACACATTCGCTTGCAGGTAGCAAAATCCAGAAAGTAAAATAGCTCAATACAGTTTTTATATATTTATATATCTAAAATTTTACTATATTTATTATTATACAATATTTTTCAACTGTATTTATATAGAATAACTTGTTGTTTATCACTTTCATATTTCAGACCTCAGTAGAAAGTGTCACTCGTCAGTGGGAAGTGGTGACTGAGAACAGAGATGGACAGGAAGAGAGGCATGTCTTTGAAGCAGTTATCTGTTGCTCTGGTCACTTCAACTACCCTAACCTGCCACTAAAGGACTTTCCAGGTAAAGACAGATTTGACATAAAGGTTGATTTCTACATTCTACATGAAAACATTAAGACCACTGTGGAATTGTGGTTTTTATTTCTTCCTCAGAGCAGGTTGGGAAGTCAGTCTGATTGTGATAACTTCTTTTCATACACAGTTGCATTTTGATAATGTAGGTTTTTATTCTGTCTCACTATTCAGGTGTATCTCAGCACTCGTCGCAGTGCCTGGGTCATCCGTCAGGTTTCTGACAACGGCCTGCCAGTGGACATGAAGTACAACACACGTTTTAACTACATCTTGTTCCAGTTGCTGCCAATGAGATTTTTTAACTGGTTTGGTGAGAAAAAGCTCAACGCCATGTATGATCACACCATGTATGCGCTCAAACTTAAACACAGGTAGGTGTCACCTGGACCTTCTATAAAGTCTCACATTGTAGCTGAAGTGTGCAGGCTATAAAATCAACCACGTTCAAGCATTACATCTTGTATAATGAACAGAAATGTGCAGTAGGTGTATGAGGATGTTACTTTCCGTCCGTCACTGCATATCTAAATATACCACCTTATCGGGGTTGTTCAGTCAGATCCCTGTGATCAATGACAACCTGCCCTTCAAGATTCTGTCTGGTTTGGTCATCGTGAAGCCAAATGTGAAGGAGATCCAAGGCTCCACCGTGGTGTTTGTTCTTCCTCATCACAGGTGGATATCATTGTGGTTTTCCTTACTTGCCCAGCAGTGCTGTGTACAAATCTGGGTACCGTGTGGGTCTGTACAAGCACGTTTTTCCTCCCAACTTGGAGCATCCCACCCTGGCTGTCGTGGGTTTCATTCATGCCCATGGAGCCATCCTCACTCAGGCTGAAATGCAGGCCCGCTGGGTCGTCCGTGTCTTCAGAGGTGAGGCAGAATGTCCAGTTTATCAGCTGCTATTAGATACCTGGCATCTAGATATAAAACCTGAATTAGCAAGAGATCATCTCACATATAAAGCACCTAATAATCAGGCTCCATTTTATCTTAAAGACCTCATAGTTCCAAAATTTTCCTGCAGAACTCTCTGTTCTCACAGTGCAGGTTTGCTTGTGGTTCATAGAGTTAATTAATGTAAAATGGGAGGCACCGCCTTTAGCTATCTAGCGTTTCTCCTGTGGAACCAGCTCCCACTTCAGGTTCGGGAGGTGGACACCCTCTCTACATTTAAGACTAGACTTAAAACTTACCTCTTTTATCTGGAAGTTGAGTCATGGCAACTGGACTTTCTTTTGTTAGCTTGAAACGTTTCGCTACTCATCCAAGTAGCTTCTTCAGTCTGAAGATAGTTGGTTAGAGGCCACAAATTTATGCTCAAGGTTTGGTTTCACTCCACCACTTGGCCTGAATATGCTCGTTAGGTGAAACAAATGATGGGGCAGATGTGAAGGATGCAATAGTCACACCAATTCAAATGCTACCACTGCATGTCATTAACTTTGTGTCTCCCTTTCTCTTCTCTCATCTGCAGGTATCCTCAGACTTTGTGCTGTATATCTCCAGAGGGCAGGGTTTCCTGCTTATTGTTGTTTTCTCTTCTCTTTCCACTCACCCCAACCGGTCAAGGCAAATGGCCGCCCACCCTGAGCCTGGCTCTGCTGGAGGTTTCTTCCGTTAAAGGGAGTTTGTCCTCTCCACTGTCTCCTAGAGCTGCTCAAGTGGGATTCTTGGGTTTTCTTTATAATTCTGTATAATGTTACATTTGTAAGGTCTTAAACCTCATACTGTAAAGTGCTTTGAGATTACATCATTGAATTGAATTGAATTGAATTGAATCAATATGTCTCAAGCACATTCATCTCTGTCTTCTTCAGGATATAAAAAACTTCCCTCAAACCAGGCAATGATCAAGGCTATTGAGAACGACACAAAGATCATTGACAAAAAGTAAAGCCCTCTGTACTTTATTAATGTTACAATCAACATTGTTATATTTTTACACCTATCAAGCACATTGGTAATAATTTTTAAAATGGCATCAATAGATTTTTTTGTCTTGAACACCATATAAAGGTGTTGTACAATGTTAGTTAACAGTTTCCTATGCTACATGTTATATTCATCCTGCACATACTATATTAAGTCATTCATTTCCAGTGTATTTTCTTCACAGCTACATTGTGTCAAAGTTGACACCCCTGCATGTGGACTTTGCGTCCATGTCTCCTCTGGCTGTTCTTCACAGACTACCCACTATTTAAAAGGGTTTTTTGGGGACCTGTCACAGCCTATCAATATCGTTTAACAGGACCAGGGAAGTGGGAGGGAGCCCGTTCGGCAATCATCACTCAGTTCAATCGCATGTACCAGCCCCTAAAAACCAGACAGGTCTTTCATGAATGATGTTTCTTCTCCATTCTAGTTCCACAGTACAGCTTTATCTGAACATGAAGTACTCTATGCAAATGTAAACTTGTTACTTCATTTCTTCCAGCCTGCGGAACAAGAGACCTCTGTTGCTACCGGCTTGATTAAACTGAGTCTGACCATCATGGCTGGAGGAGCTGCTGTCTACTACGTCCATGTTCACCACCCGACTGCCATCCCCTCCCTGCTGTCCAAAATCCATCCACAAACAGTGTGAACATGCTGACAAGAGAAGTCTGAACCATACCTACTGTTAGAGTGCAAGATACTAAATCCTTGTTTGTGGGATACGTAGGCTGTAGGTGTACCAGCTTCCCTTTTATCACTAATATACATACGCAGCAGTTCATCAGTTATTAAGCTTCCTGACCTCTACAGTCTTACAGTGCTTTATGCTGAAAGTTTCTATGGTAGAACATAAAGTTTGTAGTGGATATAAATGACTTTTGCAAAACAGTTTTATATGTAGACAGCTGGTAGAAAATAGAGTAACTGAACGTGTGGAAGTGCCTTTTTATAAGTTTGTTACTTCTTTGTTGTCTGTTTGTCTACATTGACCAGATCTCTAAAGTAAAAGTTCACAAATTCTTCAATGTCCACATTAAGATGGCCGAGTGTCCATGTAAAGAAGTCTTATTTGCTGTAATGATCTCCTGTTCACACTGACCATCACTACACCCTTTCCCAAACCCTTTCAGTGGAAATGATGGGGAACAACATCTACTATCCTTGTTCCATGTGAACACTGAAAGTAATCAAAGTATTTTTAGCATAAAATTTCCTCTTTGTGTTTCCCTGGAAAATATCTCTCTGTTGAGTTTCAGTGCAGGAAAATGAACAAAAAGACAGAATTTTGTATAATTATTATAATTTTGATGACTGACAACTCAAATCAACTTCAAATGAACTTTTGAATACATGTGTAACTATGAATTTGAAGTGCTTTAGTGTGACCAAAACAATAAACCAGCAACATCTCTTATTTTAAAAAAGCCATCTGATATTACATGGGTGACACCAACACATTTTGCACGGAAGCTTTCATAAAAGTGAATAAACAACATGTTTATTTGAAAAAGCATGGACACAAATGATAACCTCAGATTAGAGTACGGTGTCAATGAAATGTCTGAATTTTATTGTCAATTGTGAGGGTTAGACTGACGGGGTCCAAACGGGTAAGTACAAAAAGGATCATTTATTAACAAAATTCAGGGAACACAAATAAACCAAACAAACACTAACAAAGTACCAGCTTAAAGAGACCCGAAAACACGGTCGATAAGTACAAACAAAACCGTAAACATACATGCAAAGTGACAAGGGAAAACTCTGCAGAAGCGCAGGCAAAATACGAATTAACAAACTATAACACACAAAGAACCGACTAACCAAACTGAGGACTATAAAACACAAACTCACTGAATAGGAAATACAAAGTAACAAACAAAAATCACTGCCGAAAACATTAACAAACAGACAAACCAAACAGTACAAAGTATCAACGAAAAGGCACTGCAAATGACAGACATAAAGAAATGCAAACTTACAAATCTGAAAACAGAGTACAACAAACAAAGGAAGAGTCCAAGGGGATCCAGCAAAAGAACAGAAAGAACTTGACTGACAAACAGACCGCCGAACAAACAAACTGGAGTCATGGAGGGTGTAGCGTGTGAGGAGTAATGGGCATGTGACGAACAACAAACCAGCAATGAACAGAAGACTGAGGGGAGCTAATAAAACAAAATGGACACACAGGTGAAATGAGTCAGTCAATTAGTCCAGGAGAGTGGAGGAAGGGAGAACAGGGAAACACCAGGGGCAGACAAAAGGACGGGGATGAGGCAGGAACCCTGACGGTGGATATAAGTATATAGAGAGACCTAGTTGACATATAGTACCTTATTCTTCTGAAGGCTAGAAATGTAACTGCAGATGCTGCTTGACTCCATTGATTTTAATATAGAAAACAGCAGCAAACAATGAAAACACTTTGGAAACTCTCCCTGCAGAATAATCCTCTTCACTGTCCATCAATATGCTCAGATTTTCCTAAAACTCACTAATATATAGTCACAATACTATACTCAGTATTCCTGCCATTGGTAGCTTAGATTCAAACATGATGTGAAATTAAGTATGAAAACAATCCACAATTCAGTGAAAGATCTGGATGCTGTTTAAGACAAAAGCTTTGATTTACACTACAGTGTTATGACAGTTATAGGACAATAGTAAACACCTTTATAGCTATTATAAACTGTAACTATACTATATCATTTGGTAAATAGGCCTGACTTTTCAGTGTTAACATAATTTCTTTTAGAAATTTTCTTCAAAATTTGCATTTCTGCAGGAGGTGTGAGAGCAAAACAGGGCTAGTATCTATCGTTCCCTCACCATCAACATCTGGAAGGAGATGATGTGCTACAGTGACTTCCCCATTCTTGCTGATTATCCCAACTATATGCACCACTCGAAAATCCTGAAATACCTCAGGATGTATGCAGAACACTTTATACATGAGTCTATACTAGAGCAAAAAACTAAAATCTTCATCACCAAAAGACAATGAAGTACTTTAAAATTCATACAGGAAACCAAAGACTCCAAAGCAGATGTAATGTGTCCTCTTCCTGTGGTTCCTGGGCAGTACTGAAACAACATGATTTTGAATCAGCTGTACACCTGTTTAAGTAGATAATATACAAAAGTTGGAAGTTGAGTCATGGCAACTGGACATCTTTTTTGTTAGTTTGAAACATTTCACTACTCATCCAAGTAGCTCCTTGAATATAGAAAAGCTGCAGTCCAGTGTGCTGGACATAAATGCATAAATTAATACATAAATAAATAAATTAAACCACCTGATTTAACAATGGCATCAGGTTTCGGCTTAGTGAACAATTTCTCCCTTTGAGTCTGTGATCCATTAATTAAAATTAAAATAGCAGTTTTATCCTGGTAGAGCTGTGAAAACAACTGTAGGATACAAATAATGAGGGAAAATGTCTCCTGATGGCTCAGCAGACAGTGAAAATATATTTAAAAAGCAGTGGCCCTGAAATCGATCCTTAGGGAACCTTGTATTATGGTCACATACCTTGAATTACAAAGGAGAGTCCAAGAAGAAACAAGGAGCAGAATGTGAAAACATTAATAGTGAACTTATAATTTCTATGTCAATATCAAAGTAATAAAAGTCTCACTTGTCTGTTTTTCTTGCTCTTTCTGTAGGTGTATCTGAGCACTCGTAGTGGTGCTTGGGTCATCCGCCAGGTTTCTGACAACGGCCTGCCAGTGGACAGATTCAACACACGCTTTGTCCACATCATGTTCAAGCTGCTGCCAATGAGTTTTCTCAACTGGCTTGGTGAGAAAAAACTGAACTCCATGTATGATCACGCTATGTATGGCCTCAAACCTAAACACAGGTAAGATATTAGTGCTTCTCTCTTAAAATAATTGTTAATTTTGTATTGCAGTCCTAGTCTTCAGTGCAGTAGCAATGTATGTATAGCAGCATTTGTATGTATAGCAGCATTTCTTCAGTCTCATAAAGCAAATGCAAGACCATTGTCTCTGTTGCCCTCTGCTGTCAACCACTACTTCAGGTTCTTCAGTCAGATCCCAGTGGTCAACAATGACCTGCCTTTCAAGATTCTGTCTAGAGGGTCATCGTCAAGCCAAACTTGAAGGCGATCCAAGGCTCCAGTGTGGTGTTTGATGATCCGAGGCTCCAGTGTGGTGTTTGATGATGGCAGCATTGTTGAAAACATAAATGAATGCCTATGTACTACACACTTATCTTTCAGTGATTTAATATCAATTCAGAATTTTCTTTCTCTCTTTCTCTTTGTTACAGGTGGATATGATTGTTTTTGCCACAGGGTACAACTATGATTTTCCATACTTGCAAAACAATGTCATTTACATGTCTGGGCCCGTGTGGGTCTGTAAAAGCACGTCTTGCCCCCAAATCTGGAGCATCCCACTCTGGCTATTGTGGGTTTTATCCATTCTGATGGAGCCATCATGCCTCAGGCTGAAATGCAGGCTCGATGGGTCACACATGTCTTGAAAAGTGAGGAAAATTTCATTCCTGAATTATTAATATTAATAATTAAACAGTAGATGAACACAGTAATCATCAGTACTCTTCCAAATTCCACACTCTTCATTAATTTAATTCAGAGGATTCCTAACTGAACTTTAGACAAAGTCATGCCCCTTGGCTTTGGGTAAATACTGCTTAACTTGGCAGCTGCCTTTTTTGGGCAAGAAAGTGTGCCTTCATGCACCATCTCAGTATAAAACTCTGTGATCGCTTCACTTGACAGACAAAACGGACACGCGCAATTGAAGGTAAGAAAAGTAAATACACTTGTGGCTCTGGAAAATTCGTCAGCAGATGGCTAATGGTTTTACTGCCTATGTTTAGTTAGCAAGTGTTTTAGTGAGATGTTATAATTGTGTGCATATTGTCAAACTGCAACATGACTAAAACAAGAAAATTCGCTTAGATGGACAGTTTTATAACTAGAAGCATACAGTAGATGATATATTTCATCTTTCAGTTAAAAGTTTCACTAGAGTAGTTTGTATGATATTAGCTGAAAAACAGAGTGTGCCTTATTACTTACACATGATCACTGTTTTTTAGTTTTTGGCACAGTTTGTGTAATAAAGTGCCTATAAAATGTTTTCACCCCCTTGGATGTTTCATACTTTTATTTTATTACAAATGAATCATGGTCAATAAAAGTTGGTGACTTTGACAAAACAAATTCAGAAAAATGCCTCATTAATGTCAAGGTGAAAACAGGTTTCTATTTTTACCATTAAATACAAATATATAAGATGAAATCAGTGTTTGCATTAATATTCACCTCCTTCAGGTCAGTATTTAGTAGATGCACATTTGACTGCAATCACAGCATGAAGTCTGTGTGGGTAGGTCTTAATTAGACTTGGACATCTGGACACCGGAATTTAATGCCATTTTGCTTTGCAAAATTGATCAAGCTCTGACAGGTTGTGTGGGGATTGGGTGTAAACAGCCCTTTTCAAGTCCATCCACAAATTCTCTATTGGATTGAGATCTGGGATTTGACTCTGCTACTTCAGAACATTCAACTTGTTGTCGGTAAAGAATCTCTGTGTAGCTTTTGCTGTATGCTCTGTGGGATGTTCAGTGCCTTGGAGTTTTTTTTGTATCCATCCCCCGAATTGTGCTTTTGAGGAAAACGACAGACCAGTCTCTCTTCTTCCATTTCTGGTCAAAACCCTGAAATTAGCAGTCTTCAATCAACTCTCAGACTTACTTTTCCGGAACAACCTCAGTGGTCGCTCCACAGAGACAGCACTTGTGACTGTTGTAGAATCCCTACGGGCTGCAAAAGCTGCAAGTAACTCTTCTGTCTTAATTCTATTAGACCTATCTGCAGCCTTTGACACTGTGAACTATCAGATCCTGGTCTCTCTAACTTGGGCATCTCTGGATCAGCTCTAGCCTGGCTTCGGTCTCACTTGTTTGGACAAACCTTCAAGGTTTCCTGGCAGCGGCATGATTCTAACTCTCCTTACCTCTTCACCAGTGTACCACAGGGCTCAGTCCTTGGTTCTCTTCTTTTTTCCGTCTATACTTCCTCTCTAGGCTCTATCATCCAATCACATGGCCTTTCCTATCACTGCTAAGCAGATGACACACCGCTCTCTATTGTCTCATCACGCATCTCTGCCTGTCTCTATCTCTGCTTGGAGAGAAAGACAGCCATCTTCAGCTTAACATCTCCAAGACTGAATTTCTTCCCTTCCACACCTTCGACACAACATCAGTATCTACATTGGATCTGTGGAGATTGTCCTCGCTAAGACGGCCAGAAAACTGTGGGTCATCATCAATAACAAACTGACCTTCACAGAAAAATTGCAATTACAATTGCAATTGCAATGTGTTCAATGCTGCTGATGGGGTTACTAGCATCAACGACCAAACCCTTGCAGATGATCCAAAATGCAGAAGCACGCCTCATTTTCAATCACCCAAAAAGGTTTCATGTCACACCTCTCTTCAGATCTTTGCATTAGTTTCCTGTGGTTGCCAGGATTAAGTTCAAAGTTCTGTCTCCTGCCTACAGAGTGGTCAACTCTACAACTCCAACTTCCTCAACTCAATCATTCCAGTCTACAACCCCTCCAGTCCGCTGCGCTCACCCAGTGAACGACGTCTGGTGGTACCAGCACCACACAGTAGACACCAAGGAAAACTCTTCAGCTCAGTGATCCCACGATGGTGAAATGAGCTGCCAACCTCTGCAAGCTCAGCGACCTCACTTTCAATATTTAAATAACAGAACTCTTCTTCATCTTCCTTTGCACTTAAAAAAACCTTCCTGCTCTTCCTTGTACTTGCGTCTCATGAAGCAGAAACACGTTTAATAGCACTTTTCTGCTTTGATGTTTTCTCCTTGACTTAGATTTTTACACAAAGTAGCAGTGATCGGGGCTGGCCCCTCTGGTCTGACCAGCATAAAGGCTTGTCTGGAAGAAGACATGGTACCAACCTGCTTTGAAAGCAGCAATTATATCGGCGGACTGTGGAAGTTCAAGGCAAGACTCCAGATTAGGAGCAAGTGCTGACAAGCAGTTTGTGTTTATGCTCCAAGCTTTCTGTGTGCCATGTGAGAAACAGTCTTTCTAGCTCTTTATTTGTGTTTTCTATCATTTCAAACTGCAGGAGGTGTCAGAGCCAAACAGGGCTAGTATCTATCGTTCCCTCACCATCAAAACCTCAAAAGAGATGATGTGCTTCAGTGACTTCCCCATTCCTGCTGATTATCCCAACTACATGCACCACTCGAAAATCCTGAAATACTTCAGGATGTATGCAGAACACTTCAAACTGCTGCAACACATTCGCTTGCAGGTAGCAAAATCCAGAAAGTAAAATAGCTCAATACAGTTTTTATATATATAATATTTTAAAATATGTATTATTATGCAATATTTTTCAACTGTATTTATATAGAATAACTTGTTGTTTATCACTTTCATATTTCAGACCTTAGTAAAAAGTGTCAGACAGACACCAGACTTTTCTTGCATTGGTCAGTGGGAAGTGGTGACTGAGAACAGAGATGGACAGGAAGAGAGGCATGTCTTTGATGCAGTTATCTGTTGCTCTGGACATTACACCTACCCTAACCTACCACTCAAGGACTTTCCAGGTAAAGACAGATTTGATATAAGGGTTGATTTCTACATTCTACATGGAAACATTAAGACCACTGTGGGATTGTGGTTTTCTTTTCTTGCTCTTGGCTCCAAAAAACTGAAAGATATCAGCAGACACCGTAACATCATATGTGCAAACATCAGTCTGCTGTGTTGCAGGAATTGATACGTTTGAAGGAAAATACTTCCACAGCTGGGACTACAAGGGCCCCGAAGACATGTACGGGAAGAGAGTGGTGGTGATTGGCATCGGTAACTCAGGAGGTGATATCGCTGTGGAGGGAAGCAGAGTGGCAGAGCAGGTTGGGAAGTCAGTCTGATTGTGATAACTTCTTTTGATACACAGTTGCATTTTGATAATGTAGTTTTTATTCTGGGTCACTGTTCAGGTGTATCTCAGCACTCGTCGCGGTGCCTGGGTCATCCGTCAGGTTTCTGACAACGGCCTGCCAGTGGACATGAAGTACAACACACGTTTTAACTACATCTTGTTCCAGTTGCTGCCCATGAGATTTTTTAACTGGTTTGGTGAGAAAAAGCTCAACGCCATGTATGATCACACCATGTATGCACTCAAACCTAAACACAGGTAGGTGTCACCAGGATCTCCAATAAAGTCTCACATTGTAGCTGAAGTGTGCAGGCTATAAAATCAACCACGTTCAAGCATTACATCTTGTATAATGAACAGAAATGTGCAGTAGGTGTATGAGGATGTTACTTTCCGTCCGTCACTGCATATCTAAATATACCACCTTATCAGGTTGTTCAGTCAGATCCCTGTGATCAATGACGACCTGCCCTTCAAGATTCTGTCTGGTGCGGTCATCGTGAAGTCAAATGTGAAAGAGATCCAAGGCTCCACCGTGGTGTTTGATGATGGCAGCGTTGTGGAAAAAGTTAGTGCTGTGCTTCTTACAACCAAGAATCCTCCTTTACTTTAAACATAATTTCAATGTATCTAACTTAACTCTTGTTCATCACAGGTGGATATCATTGTGTTCGCCACAGGATACAACTATGGTTTTCCTTACTTGCCCAGCAGTGCTGTGTACAAATCTGGGTACCGTGTGGGTCTGTACAAGCACGTTTTTCCTCCCAACTTGGAGCATCCCACCCTGGCTGTCGTGGGTTTCATTCATGCCCATGGAGCCATCATGCCCCAGGCTGAAATGCAGGCCCGGTGGGTCGTCCGTGTCTTCAGAGGTGAGGCAGAATGTCCAGTTTATCAGCTGCTATTAGATACCTGGCATCTAGATATAAAACCTGAATTTACCTGAATGTTAGTAAAATTAGGAGCATCCTGTCTCAAAGTGATGCTGAAAAACTAGTCCATGAATTTGTTACTTCCAGACTGAACTTTTGTAATTCACTATTAATAGTGAGTCTTTTTAAGGCATTTTAACTCCTTAAAAAGCCTCCAGTTAATCCAAAAAGCTGCAGCCAGAGTCCTGAATGGAATTAGCCAGAGATCATATTTCACCCACATTAGCTTCTCTCTATTAGCTCCCTGTAAAATCCAGAATTGAATTTAAAACAATTCATCTCATATTTAAAACACTTAATAATCAGGCTCCATCTTATTTTAAAGAGCTGCCTAGCATCTCTCCTGTGGAACCATCTCCTACTTCCAATTCGGGAGGTGGACACCCTCTCTACATTTAAGACTAGACTTAAAACTTACCTCTTTTATCTGGAAGTTGAGTTGTGGCAACTGGACTTTCTTTTGTTAGCTTGAAACGTTTCGCTACTCATCCAAGTAGCTTCTTCAGTCTGAAGATAGTTGGTTAGAGGCCACAAATTTATGCTCAAGGTTTGGTTTCACTCCACCCCTTGGCCTGAATATGCTCGTTAGGTGAAACAAATGATGGGGCAGATGTGAAGGATGCAATAGTCACACCAATTCAAATGCTACCACTGCATGTCATTAACTTTGTGTCTCCCTCTCTCCTCTCTAATCTGCAGGTATCCTCAGACTTTGTGCTGTATATCTCCAGACGGCAGTTTCCTGCTTGTTGTTGTTTTCTCTCTTCTCTTTCCACTCACCCCAACCGGTCAAGGCAGATGGCCGCCCACCCTCAGCCTGGCTCTGCAGGAGGTTTCTTCCGTTAAAGGGAGTTTGTCCTCTCCGCTGTCTCCTAGTGCTGCTCAAGTGGGATTGTTGGGTTTTCTTTATAATTCTGTATAATGTTACATTTGTAAGGTCTTAAACCTTATACTGTAAAGTGATTTGAGATTACATCATTGAATTGAATTGAATTGAATTGAATTGAATTGAATTGAATCAATATGTCTCAAGCACATTCTTTCTTCTTCAGGATATAAAAAACTTCCCTCAAACCAGGCAATGATCAAGGCTATTGAGAACGACACAAAGAACATTGAGAAAAAGTAAAGCCCTCTGTACTTTATTAATGTTATATTCAACATTGTTATAATTTTACACCTATCAAGCACATTAGTAATCATTTTTAAAATGGCATCAATACATGTTTTGTTTTGTTTTTTCTTGAACACCATATAAATGTGTTGTACAATGTTAGTTTACAGTTTCCTATTTTGCAGAGAAGCTTTCATATAAGTGAATAAACAACATGTTTATTTGAAAATAGTTTTTTGGCTCTTTGGAAGAATTTCCATAAACTACATCACGCTCTTCCTACAGAATAATCCTCTGCACCGTCCATCAATATGCTCGGATTTTCCTAAAACTCATATATATATAAAATTAGTAGTGATCGAGGCTGGCCCCTCTGGTCTGACCAGCATGAAGGCTTGTCTGGATGAAGGCATGGTACCAACCTGCTTTGAAAGCAGCGATGACATCGGTGGACTGTGGAAGTTTAAGGCAAGACTTTTCTCTGGAAAAATGTCTGGGAACATTTGTCCCACTTTTAATAGTGGTTCATATAACATTTGATAAATAGGCCTTTTCAGTTTTAACATAATTTCTTAGCATCTGATCTTCAAAATGTACATTTCTGCAGGAGGTGTAAGAGACAAACAGGGCTAGTATCGTTCCCTCACCATCAACATCTCTGTACAGTAATCTTCAAATCAAAAACAAGAGCATTGTCTCTGTTGCCCTCTGCTGTCCATCACTACATCCGGTTCTTCAGTCAGATCCCAGTGGTCAACGATGACCTGCCTTTCAAGATTCTGTCTCCGAAATCCGAGGCTCCAGTGTGGTGTTTGATGATGGCAGCATTGTTGAAAACGTCTGATCTCTAAATCTTTCTAAATCAATGCGTATGTACTACACCCTTACCTTTCAGTGATTTAATATCAATTCAGAATTCTCTTCTTCTCTTCCTCTTTGTTACAGGCAGATATGATTGTTTTTTCCACAGGGTACAACTATGATTTTCCTTACTTGCAAAACAATGTCATTTACAAGTCTGGGCACGTGTGGGTCTGTACAAAGCACGTCTTGCCCCCAAATCTGGAGCATCCCACTCTGGCTATTGTGGGTTTATCCATTCTGATGGAGCCATCATGCCTCAGGCTGAAATGCAGGCTCGATGGGTCACACGTGTCTTCAAAGGTGAGGAAAATTAAATTCCTGAATTATTGGTTTGTAATTTAGATTAATAATTAAACATTAGATGGACACAGTATCACAAGCACTCTTCCAAATTCCACCTACTTCATTTAATTCAGAGGACTCCAAACTGAACTTTAGACAAAGTCATGCCACTTGGCTTTGGGTAAATACTGCTTAACTTGGCAGCTTCCTTTTTTTGCACTCAATAAAAAAATAGAAAAGAAAGTGTGCTGTGATCGCTCCACTTCACAGACAAAACTGACACATGCAAATCAAGGTAAGAAATATAAATACACTTATTATGGAAAATTCATCAGCAGATGGCTAATGGTTTTACTGCCTATGTTTAGTTAGCAAGTGTTTTAGTGAGATGTTATAATTATGTGCATATTGTTAAACTGCAACGTGACTGAGATCAAACAAGAAAATTCGCTTTTTAAAGATGTGCAATAGTTTGTGAATAGTTCTTTGTAGACCGACAGTTTTACAACCAGAAGCATAGATGATATCTTTCATGTTTTATTTAAAATTCTTACTAAAGTATTTTGTATGATATTGGCTGAAAAACAGAGTCCGCCTTATTACTTACACATGATCACTGTTTTTTAGTTTTTGGCACAGTTTGTGTAATAAAGTGACTATAAAATGTTTTCACCCCCTTGGATTTTTCATCCTTGACATTATAAATCATTGTCAATAAAAGTTGGCAACTTTGACAAAACAAATCAGAAAAATACCTCATTAATGTCAAAGTGAAAACAGGTTTCTACAAAGTAATGTCAATTAAATAAAAATATATAAGGTGAAATCAGTGTTTGTATTAATATGAACCCCCTTCAGGTCAGTATTTAGTAGATACACCTTTGGCTGTGATCACAGCATGAAGTCTGTGTGGATAGGTCTTAATTAGACTTGGACACCTGGACACTGGAATCAAGTGCATCCACAAATACTCTATTGGATTGAGGTCTGGGCTTTGACTTCAGAATATTCACCCTTTTGTCTGTAAACTATTTCTGTGTAGCTTTCGCTGTATGCTTCGGGTCATTGTCTTGCTGGAAAACAAATCTTCTCCCAAGCTGTAGTTGTCTTTTTGACTGAATAAGATTGTCCTCCAGGATTGTCATATATTATGCTAGATTCATCTTACCCTCTACCTTAACAAGCCTTCTAGGGCCGGCTGCCTAGAAGCATCCCCACAGCATAATGCTTCCCCCACCGTGTTTCACAGTGGGGATGGTGTGTTTGTGGTGATGTGCAGTCTTTGGCCTGCGCCAAACACAGCATCTTGTCTGATGGACAAAAAGCACCATTTTGGTCCCATCAGACCAAAGAACCGTCTTCCACTGGACCATGGAGTCTTTCACATGCCTATTGGCGAACTCAAGTCGTGATTTTTTTCTTCAGCAGTGGCTTTCACCTTGCAACTCTCCCATAAAGCTTTGACTGGTGAAGAAGCCGGGCAACATTTCTTGTATGTACAGTCTCTCCTATGTCAGTTGCTGAAGCTTGTAACTCCCTCAGAGTAGTCATCGTTGTGTTTGTGGCCTCTCTCACTAGTCTTCTTGGACAGTCACTCAGTTTGTGTGGACAGCCTGTCCTAGGCAAATTTAGACATGTCACTTATTCCTTTCACTTCTTGATGACATTCAGTGCCTTGGAGATTTTTTTGTATCCATCCCCTGACTTATGCTCTCGAATTACCTGTTTTCTGGGTTGCTGGGAGTATTCTTTTGTTTTCATGGTGTAATGGTAACCAGGAATACCAAATAACCAGTGACTGGACCTTCCAGAAACAAGGGTCTTTATACCGCAATCACTTGAGACACATTCACTGCACTCGGGTGATCCCCATCTCTTTGTCGTGGGACCACTAGCACCAAATATCTGGACCACTGTTGGATAATGTCAGTCATTTTAAAGGGGGTGAATATTAACACTTTACCCTGTGGAACTGCCACTCTGCGGTGAACAAGGCTGACTTTATTCCAGTTTTTGCCACACACTGAGCTGTTCAGCTGCTTGCACTTATGGAGACCTGGATTACACTGCAGAACACAGCCATCCCAGCTGCGCTCTCCACTGGCTTTGCCTTCTTTCACACTCCTTGCCCATCAGGTCGGGTGGGTAGGACTGGACTTTTCGTAACCGAGACCTGGAAGTTTTCCATGTTTGGAACCCTTCAACAATCTGTCTTCGTCGGAATATCATGCCATTAGGATTATGTCACCGATCACCCACGGCATTGTGATCTACTGACCACCGGGCCATTCTGTGATGACCTTGATATGCTGTTGTGCCAGGTCCCTGAAGATGGCATTCCTCTTATCATCTTAAGAGACCTCATCATCCACCTGAACAAACCCCAGGCGGCTGACGTGCTCGCTCTTCTGAACACGTTTGACCTGAGACTGGTCTCCACTCCTCCAACCCACAAAGCTGGCAACAACCTGGACCTTGTTCTGATCTGGAATTGCACTGGGGACAACATCTCTGTTGCTCCTCTGCATCTATCAGATCACTTCTTCATTTAGCTCACAGTCTTCATCGAATTGCCCAACCACCTGCTCTCTGGATTTAATCCCCGCTGCTCTTCTTCAAGCTGTTGCACCAACACTAATACACAGATCCTCAACACTTCTCTCACAACAAGCACCTTGCCCACCTCGTTCAAGCAGGCCCAGATTACTCCACTGTTAAAGAAGCCTTTTCTTGATCCCTCCCTCGTGAAGAACTACAGACTACAGTTTCTCTTCTTCCATATGTGGCCAAAACCCCAGAATGAGTCTTCAATCAACTCTCAGACTTTCTTTCCCGGAACAACCTCCTTGATGTCAATCAGTCTGGCTTCAAAAGTGGTCACTCCACAGAGACAGCACTTGTGACTGTTGTAGAATCCCTATGGGCTGCAAAAGCTGCAGGTAACTCTTCTGTCTTAATTCTATTAGACCTATCTGCAGCCTTTGACACTGTAAACCATCAAATCCTTAAGACTGGTCTCTCTGACTTGGGCATCTCTGGATCAGCTCTAGCCTGGCTTCGGTCTTACTTGTCTGGACAAACTCTCCTAACCTCTCCACCGGTGTACCGTCAGGCTCAGTCCTTGGTTCTCTTCTTTTTTCCTATCTATCTATACTTCTTCTCTGGGCTCTATCATCCTTTCACATTGCTTTTCCTATCACTGCTATGCGGATGACACACAGCTCGTTCTGTCCTTTCCGCCAGATGACTCTACTGTCGTGTCACGCATCTCTGCTTAGATGAGAGAATAACATCTTCAGCTTAACAGCTCCAAGTCTCCAAGGTGTTTCATGTCACACCTCTCTTCATATCTCTGCATTGGCTTCCTGTGGTTGCCAGGATTAAGTTCAAAGCTCTGTCTCTTGCCTACAGAGTGGTCTACTCTACTGTTCCAACTTACCTCAATCATTCCAGTCTAAAACCCCTTCAGTCCACTGCTTTCGGCCAGTGAACGACGTCTGGTGGTACCAGCACCACACAGTAGACACCAAGGAAAACTCTTCAGCTCAGTGATCCCACGATGGTGGAATGAGCTGCCAAACTCTGCAAGCTCAGCGACCTCACTTTCAATATTTGAATAACAGAACTCTTCTTCATCTTCCTTTGCACTTGCAAAAGAAAAAACCTTCCTGCTCTTCCTTGTACTTGCGTCTCATGAAGCAGAAACACGTTGATAGCACTTTGCTTTGATGTTTTTCTCCTTGACTTAGATTTTTGCTTGTCTTGTTCCTCACTTGTAAGTCGCTTTGTGTAAAAGCGTCAAGTGCCAAATGACTAAGTGAAAATGTATTAATGCAAACACTGATTTCACCTGACATATTTTTATTTAATTGACATTACTTTGTAGATACCTGTTTTCACTTTGACATTAATGAGGTATTTTTCTGAAATATTTTTGTAAAAGTCGCCAACTTTTATCAACCATGATTGATTTATGATGTCAATAAAAGGATGAAACTTTCAAGGGGGTGAAAACGTTTTATAGGCACCGTATATATAGTGCAGGTTCCAGCCACATTAGGATGCAGCAGGACAGTACATGCACTAATCATGTTGTAAAATACACAACATTAATCTGGGTCATGCACTGGATGGGACAATTGCACATCTGGAAATATCCACTCGAAACTGATTCTACAGATTATTTTACAGAAATAATTCTGAACATAATTAGTTTTCTTGTTATAGCTCCATCATGGTGCACAAAGTAGCAGTGATCGGGGCTGGCCTTTCTGGTCTGACCAGCATGAAGGCTTGTCTGGAAGAAGGCATGGTACCAACCTGCTTTGAAAGCAGCGATGACATCGGTGGACTGTGGAAGTTCAAGGCAAGACTCCAGATTAGGAGCAAGTGCTGACAAGCAGTTTGTGTTTATGCTCCAAGCTTTCTGTGTGCCATGTGAGAAACAATCTATCTCGCTCTTTATTTGTGTTTTTTATCATTTCAAACTGCAGGAGGTGTCAGAGCCAAACAGGGCTAGTATCTATCGTTCCCTCACCATCAACACCTCCAAAGAGATGATGTGCTAAGTTGACTTCCCCATTCCTGCTGATTATCCCAACTACATGCACCACTCGAAAATCCTGAAATACTTCAGGATGTATGCAGAACACTTCAAACTGCTGCAACACATTCGCTTGCAGGTAGGAAAACCCAGAAAGTAAAATAGCTCAATACAGTTTTTATATATATAATATTTTAAAATATGTATTATTATGCAATATTTTTCAACTGTATTTATATAGAATAACTTGTTGTTTATCACTTTCATATTTCAGACCTTAGTAAAAAGTGTCAGACAGACACCAGACTTTTCTCGCACTGGTCAGTGGGAAGTGGTGACTGAGAACAGAGATGGACAGGAAGAGAGGCATGTCTTTGATGCAGTTATCTGTTGCACCGGTCACTTCAACTACCCTAACCTGCCACTCAAGGACTTTCCAGGTAAAGACAGATTTGACATAAGGGTTGATTTCTACATTCTACATGGAAACATTAAGACCACTGTGGGATTGTGGTTTTCTTTTCTTGCTCTTGGCTCCAAAAAACACAAAGATATCAGCAGGCACCGTAACATCATATGTGCAAACATCAGTCTGCTGTGTTGCAGGAATTGATACGTTTGAAGGAAAATACTTCCACAGCTGGGACTACAAGGGCCCCGAAGACATGTACGGGAAGAGAGTGGTGGTGATTGGCATCGGTAACTCAGGAGGTGATATCGCTGTGGAGGGAAGCAGAGTGGCAGAGCAGGTTGGGAAGTCAGTCTGATTGTGATAACTTCTTTTCATACACAGTTGCATTTTGATAATGTAGGTTTTTATTCTGTGTCACTGTTCAGGTGTATCTCAGCACTCGTCGCGGTGCCTGGGTCATCCGTCAGGTTTCTGACAACGGACTGCCAGTGGACATAAAGTACAAAACACGTTTTATCTACATTTTGTTCCAGTTGCTGCCAATGAGATTTTTTAACTGGTTTGGTGAGAAAAAGCTCAACGCCATGTATGATCACACCATGTATGCGCTCAAACCTAAACACAGGTAGGTGTCACCAGGACCTCCAATAAAGTCTCACATTGTAGCTGAAGTGTGCAGGCTATAAAATCAACCACATTGAAGCATTACATCTTGTATAATAAACAGAAATGTGCAGTAGGTGTATGAGGATGTTACTTTCCGTCCGTCACTGCATATCTAAATATACCACCTTATCAGGTTGTTCAGTCAGATCCCTGTGATCAATGACGACCTGCCCTTCAAGATTCTGTCTGGTGCGGTCATCGTGAAGTCAAATGTGAAGGAGATCCAAGGCTCCACCGTGGTGTTTGATGATGGCAGCGTTGTGGAAAAAGTTAGTGCTGTGCTTCTCATAACCAAGAATCCTCCTTTACTTTAAACATAATTTCAACGTGTCTAACTTGACTCTTCTTCATCACAGGTGGATATCATTGTGTTCGCCACAGGATACAACTATGGTTTTCCTTACTTGCCCAGCAGTGCTGTGTACAAATCTGGGTACCGTGTGGGTCTGTACAAGCACGTTTTTCCTCCCAACTTGGAGCATCCCACCCTGGCTGTCGTGGGTTTCATTCATGCCCTTGGAGCCATCCTCACTCAGGCTGAAATGCAGGCCCGCTGGGTCGTCCGTGTCTTCAGAGGTGAGGCAGAATGTCCAGTTTATCAGCTGCTATTAAATACCTGACATCTATATATGAAACCTGAAGAAACAAATTGATTAATCAAACTTCAGGCATGCTAAAAATACATAAAGGCCTGGATGTCCTCTTGATGATTTTCTTACCCTAAATTCAGACAAGACAGAGGTTATTTTATTTGGTCCTAACTTAATAGTTTGTCCCAAAAACTTCCTAAAAAGCCTCCAGTTAATCCAAAAAGCTGCAGCCAGAGTCCTGACTGGAATTAGTAAGAGAGATCATATTTCACCTACATTAGCTTCTCTCCATTAGCTCTCTGTAAAATCCAGAATTGAATTTAAAACACTTTATCTCACTTATAAATCACTTAATAATCAAGCTCCATCTTATCTTAAAGTTCCCAGCAGAACTCTCCGTTCTCAGACTGCAGGTTTACTTGTGGTTCATAGAGTTTATAAAAGTAGAATGAGAGGCAGAGACTCTGGCTATCAAGCTAAAGTCTCTTAGCTTTAGCTAACTAGCTCCTTCAAGACTAGACTTAAAACTTACCTCTTTTATCTGGAAGTTGAGTCGTGGCAACTGGACTTTCTTTTGTTAGCTTGAAACGTTTCGCTACTCATCCAAGTAGCTTCTTCAGTCTGAAGATAGTTGGTTAGAGGCCACAAATTTATGCTCAAGGTTTGGTTTCACTCCACCCCTTGGCCTGAATATGCTCGTTAGGTGAAACAAATGATGGGGCAGATGTGAAGGATGCAATAGTCACACCTATTCAAATGCTACCACTGCATGTCATTAACTTTGTGTCTCCCTCTCTCCTCTCTAATCTGCAGGTATCCTCAGACTTTGTGCTGTATATCTCCAGACGGCAGTTTCCTGCTTGTTGTTGTTTTCTTTCCTCTTTCCACTCACCCCAAACTGGTCAAGGCAGATGGCCGCCCACCCTGAGCCTGGCTCTACTGGAGGTTTCTTCCGTTAAAGGGAGTTTGTCCTCTCCACTGTCTCCTAGAGCTGCTCAAGTGGGATTGTTGGGTTTTCTTTATAATTCTGTATAATGTTACATTTGTAAGGTCTTAAACCTTATACTGTAAAGTGATTTGAGATTACATCATTGAATTGAATTGAATTGAATTGAACTGAATTGAATCAATATGTCTCAAGCACATTCTTTCTTCTTCAGGATATAAAAAACTTCCCTCAAACCAGGCAATGATCAAGGCTATTGAGAACGACACAAAGAGCATTGACAAAAAGTAAAGCCCTCTGTACTTTATTAATGTTACAATTAACATTGTTATATTTTTACACCTATCAAGCACATTGGTAATCATTTTTAAAATGGCATCAATAGATTTTTTTGTCTTGAACACCATATAAAGGTGTTGTACAATATTAGTTAACAGTTTCCTATGCTACATGTTATATTCATCCTGCACATACTATATTAAATCATTCATTTCCAGTGTATTTTCTTCACAGCTACATTGTGTCAAAGTTGACACCCCTGCAAGTGGACTTTGTTTCCTACATGGACGACTTAGCTGGGGAGATCGGAGTGCGTCCATGTCTCCTCTGGCTGTTCTTCACAGACTACCCACTATTTAAAAGGGTTTTTTGGGGACCTGTCACAGCCTATCAATATCGTTTAATGGGACCAGGGAAGTGGGAGGGAGCCCGTTCAGCAATCTTCACTCAGTTCGATCGCATGTACCAGCCCCTAAAAACCAGACAGGTCTTTCATGAATGTTGTTTCTTCTCCATTCTAGTTCCACAGTACAGCTTTATCTGAACATGAAGTACTCTACGCAAATGTAAACACGTTACTTCATTTCTTCCAGCCTGCGGAACAAGAGACCTCTGTTGCTACCGGCTTGATTAAACTGAGTCTGACCATCATGGCTGGAGGAGCTGCTGTCTACTACGTCCGTGTTCACCACCCGACTGCCATCCCCTCCCTGCTGTCCAAAATCCATCCACAAACAGTGTGAACATGCTGACAAGAGAAGTCTGAAACATTCAATCCAAGAACCATATCTACTGTTTCGGTGCAAGATACTAAATCCTTGTTTGTGGGATACGTAGGCTGTAGGTGTACCAGCTTCCCTTTTATCACTAATATACATACGCAGCAGTTTATCAGTTATTAAGCTTCCTGACCTCTACAGTCTTACAGTGCTTTATGCTGAAAGTTTCTATGGTGGAACATAAAGTTTGCAGTGGATGTAAATGACTTTAGCAAAACAGTTGTATATGTAGACAGCTGGTAGAAAATAGAGTAACTGAATGTGTGGAAGTGCCTTTTTATAAGTTTGTTACTTCTTTGTTGTCTGTTTGTCTACATTGACCAGATCTCTAAAGTAAAAGTTCACCAGTTCTTCAATGTCCATATTAAGATGGCCGAGTGTCCATTTGAAGAGGTGTTATTTGCTGTCATGATCTCCTGTTCTGCATCACTACACCCTTTCCCAAACCCTTTCAGTGGAAATGATGGGGAACAACATCTACTATCCTTGTTCCATGTAACACTGAAAGTAATCAAAGTATTTTTAGCATAAAATGTCCTCTTTGTCTTTCCCTGAAAAATATCCCTCTGTTAAGTTTCAATGCAGGAAAATTAACAAAAGACAGAATTTTGTATAAAATCTTTGAAAGATATCCACTAAATGTGACTAATTTTGATGACTGACAACTCAAATCAACTTCAAATGAACTTTTGAATACATGTGTAACTATGAATGCGAAGTGCTGTTGTGTGACTAAAACAATAAACCAGCAAGATCTCTTATTTTAAAAAAGCCATCTGATATTACATGGGTGACACCAACACATTTTGCACGGAAGCTTTCATAAAAGTGAATAAACAACATGTTTATTTAAAAATATTTTTTTTGGCTCTTTGGAAGATTATGCATGAACTACATCACCCTGAGCAACAATTGACCTGAACAAACAGTGTTTTTAGTTTAATCAAACAAAGTTTAGACAACCTGGGTGACATTTAAATTAAAATAATTGGTGAAATCACAACAATAATTTAGTCTCACCATCTTCAGCTTCACCTCAGTCAACTACAACATTATAAAGCTGCTAATGCACTGACACATTATTAGTAGTAGATGTCGTTTCTAATCATTCACAGGATTTCAGTACTTTACTTTTATCTTTTACCTGTGGTTCACGCATGGACACAAATGATGAATGAACCTCAGATTAGAGTACGGTGTCAATGAAATGTCTGAATTTTATTGTCAATTGGGAGGGTTAGACTGATGGGGACCAAACAGGTAAGTACAAAAAGGATAATTTATTAACAAAATTGAGGGAACAACAAAAGCATAAACAGACATGCAAAGTGACAAGGGAAAACTCTGCAAAGGCGCAGGCAAAATACAAATTAACAAACTAAAACACACAAAGAACCGAATAACCAAACTGAGGACAATAAAACACAAATTCACTGAATAGGAAATACAAAGTAACAAACAAAAACAAACAGACAAACAGACAAACCAAACAGTACAAAGTATCAACAAAAAGGCACTGCAAATGGCAGACATAAAGAAATGCAAACTTACAAATCTGAAAACAGAGTACAACAAACAAAGGAAGAGTCCAAGGGGATCCAGCAAAAGAACAGAAAGAACTTGACTGACAAACAGACCGCCGAACAAACAAACTGGAGTCATGGAGGGTGTAGCGTGTGAGGAGTAATGGGCATGTGACGAACAACAAACCAGCAATGAACAGAAGACTGAGGGGAGCTAATAAAACAAAAGGGACACACAGGTGAAATGAGTCAGTAACATATAGTACCTTATTCTTCTGAAGGCTAGAAATGTAACGGCAGATGCTGTTTGACTCCATTGATTTTAATATAGAAAACAGCAGCAAACAATGAAAACACTTTGGAAACTCTCCCTGCAGAATAATCCTCTTCACTCTCCATCAATATGCTCAGATTTTCCTAAAACTCATATATTATTCACAATACTATACTCAGTATTCCTGCCATTGGTAGCTTAGATTCAAACATGATGTGAAATTAAGTATGAAAACAATCCAAAATTCAGTGAAAGATCTGGATGCTGTTTAAGACAAAAGCTTTGATTTACACTACAAAGTGTTATGACAGTTATAGGACAATAGTAAACACCTTTAAGCTATTATAAACTGTAAAAGTAGCAGTGATCGGGGCTTCCAGTGGACAGATTCAACAAACATTTTGTCCGCATCATGTTCAAGCTGCTGCCAATGAGATTTCTCAACTGGCTTGGTGAGAAAACAATGAACTCCATGTATGAACACGCCATGTATGGCCTCAAACCTAAACACAGGTAGGATATTGGTGCTTCTCTCTTAAAAGTATTGTTAATATTGTAATGCAGTCTCATGTCATATTATTATTCCTTCTGATTATCTGGTGAACTGAATTTAAGCAGCAGTGTATAGCAGCATTTGTTCAGTTTCATCAAACAATGGCGCATGTACAGTCTCCAATGTACAGTAATCTTCAAATCAAAAAAAGGAGCATTGTCTCTGTTGCCCTCTGCTGTCCATCACTACATCAGGTTCTTCAGTCAGATCCCAGTGATCAACGATGACCTGCCTTTCAAGATTCTGTCTGGTGGGGTCATCGTCAAACCAAACTTGAAGGAGATCCGAGGCTCCAGTGTGGTGTTTGATGATGGCAAGATTTTTTAAAAACTTAAATCAATGCCTATGTACTACACACTTACCTTTCAGTGATTTAATATCAATTCAGAATTCTCTTCTTCTCTTCCTCTTTGTTACAGGTGGATATGCTTGTTTTTGTACAACTATGATTTTCCTTACTTGCAAAACAATGTAATTTACATGTCTGGGCCGGTGTGGGTCTGTACAAGCACGTCTTGCCCGCAAATCTGGAGCATCCCACTCTGGCTATTGTGGGTTTTATCCATTCTGATGGAGCCATCATGCCTCAGGCTGATGGGTCGCACGTGTCTTCAAAGGTGAGGAAAATATAATTCTGAATTATTGGGTTGTAATTTAGATTAATAATTAAACAGGAAACAAAATCTGAACCTGTCTCATGTCATACACGTTGGATGGACACAGTTAATCATCAGCACTTTTCCGAATTCCACTTAATTTAATACAGAGGACTCCAAACTGGACTTTAGACAAAGTCATGCCCCTTGGCTTTGGGTAAATACTGCTTAACTTGGCTGCTGCCTTTTTTGGGCACCATTAAAAAAATAGAAAAGAAAGTGTGCCTTAAACTCTGTGACCACTTCACTTGACAGACAAAACGGACACGCGCAATTGAAGGTAAGAAAAGTAAATACATTTGTAGTTCTGGAAAATTTGTCAGCAGAGAGCTAATGGTTTCACTGCCTATGTGTAGATATCAAGTGTTTTATATTTACATTCACATTTAGTCATTTAGCAGACGCTTTTATTCAAAGCGACTTACAAGTGAGGAACAAGGCAAGCAAACAAAACCTAAGTCAAAGAGTAAAAACATCAATGCAAAGTGCTATCAACGTGTTTCTGCTTCATGAGATGCAAGTACAAGAAAGAGCAGAAAGGTTTTTTTAAGTGCAAAGGAAGATGAAGAAGAGTTCTGTTATTCAAATATTGAAAGTGAGGTCGCTGAGCTTGCAGAGTTTGGCAGCTCATTCCACCATCGTGGGATCACTGAGCTGATCAAAGTGCTATCAAAAAAGTGTTTCTGTTTAAAGAGATGTAAGTACAAGAGAGTAGTAACTTTTTTTTTTTTTTAGGTGCAAAGGAAGATGCGGAAGAGTTCTGTTTTCAGCAGTTTTTTAAAGATTGCAAGTGAGGTGGCTGAGTGTTTTAGTGAGATGTTATGATTATGTGCATATTGTTAAACTGCAACGTGACTAAAACAAGAAAATTCACTTTTTAAAGATGTGCAATAGCTTGTGAATAGTTCTTTGTAGACGGACAGTTTTATAACAGAACCTGTGATTAGTATGTTGCTCACAAGTTCAATAACACCCAGAAAGACTATTATAAACCATTAACAGCTTTGTGCTGCATGTATTAGGAATCAGAGTTTGCCTTATTACTTACGCATGATCACTGTTTTTTACAGTTAGTTTTTGGCACAGTTTGTGTAATAAAGTGCCTATAAAATGTTTTCATCCCCTTGAAAGTTTCATCCTTTTATTGACATTATAAATCAATCACAGGTTGTGTGGGGATCGGTGTAAACGGCCTTTTTCAAGTGCATCCACAAATTCTCTATTGGATTGAGATCTGGGCTTTGACTCATTCACCTTGTTGTCGGTAAACCATCTCTGTGTAGCTTTTGCTGTATGCTTCGGTTCATTATCTTGCTGGAAAACAAATCTTCTTCTAAGCCATAGTTGTCTTGCTGACTGAATAAGATTATCCTCCAGGATTGTCCTAAACTCAGTCTTTGGTCTTTCGGACGACATCTCTGTTGCTACCTGTATTTATCAGATCAGTTCTTCATTCAGCTCAGAGTCTTCATTTATCGACACTGGTAAGATTCCACTGCAACCTCCGATCTCTAAACCTGGAGCGGTTTTCTTCCCTGGTTTCTGCCACGCTGCCCTCGCCGCAAGATCTCTCCACCCCTGACGCGGACAGGCTCTGCAATACACTTTCATTCTGCCTGAACAGTCTCTGTCTGATATCTTCCAGACCTGCTTGTCCTTCAGTTTCCACCTCTTGGCTCACCAACCAGATTCGTGAGCAGCGTACCGTGCCCAGGAGTGCTAAGAGGAAGTGGCGCAAATCCGAGACTCAACCTGCGCTTGCAGAATATCAGGATTTGTTTGCATCTCTCTCTCAGTGTCACTAGGGCGAAGACTGAATACTACCAGGACACACTCAGCAACACCACAGACACCAGAAAGCTGTTCTCCACTTTCAAGTCACTGCTCTATCCACCTGTCTCACAGTCGACGACTTCGCCTCCTTCTTCACTAACAAGGTGGCAGCCATCAACTCCCGCCTCCTGAGGATGACGTCCTGCTAACTACATTCAATGACACATCTCACTTTACATCTGCAGTCCTCTCAGAGGATCATGTATCCACCCTCCTCTTTTTGAATTGCCCGACCACCTGCTCTCTGCATTTAATCCCCTCTACTCTTCTTCAAGCTGTTGCACCAACACTAATACACAGATCATCAACACTTCTCTCACAACAGGCACGTTTACACTTCTCTCACAACAGGCACGTTTTCCACCTCATTCAAGAAGGCCCAGATTACTCCACTGTTAAAAAAGACTTTTCTTGATCCCCACCTTGTGGAAAACTACAGACAAGTCTCTCTTCTTCCATTTCTGGGCAATACCCCGGAATGAGTCTTCAATCAACTCTCAGACTTTCTTTCCCGGAACAACCTCCTTGATGTCAATCAGTCTGGCTTCAAGAGTGGTCGCTCCACAGAGACAGCACTTGTGACTGTTGTAGAATCCCTATGGGCTGCAAAAGCTGCAGGTAACTCTTCTGTCTTAATTCTATTAGACCTATCTGCAGCCTCTGACACTGTGAACCATCAAATCCTTAAGACTGGTCTCTCTGACTTGGGCATCTCTGGATCAGCTCTAGCCTGGCTTTGGTCTTACTTGTCTGGCAAACCTTCAAGGTATCCTGGCAGCGGAATGATTCTAACTCTCCTAATCTCTCCACCAGTGTACCACAGGGCTCAGTCCTTGGTCCTTTTCTTTTTTCCATCTATACTTTTTCTCTGTGCTCTATAATCCTTTCCCGCCGGATGACTCTACAGTCTAATCACGCATCTCTGCATGTCGCTCTAACATCTCTGTTTGGATGAGAGAGAGCCATCTTCAATTTAACATCTCCAAGACTGAATTTCTTGTTTTCCCTGCCAAACTTTCAACACAACACAACATCAGCATTAACATTGGATCTGCTGTGATTGTCCCTGCTAAGACAGCAAGAAATCAGGAGGTCATCATCCAACTGACCTTCACAGAACACATCGCCACAGTCTCTAGGTGATGTAGATTTGCCCTCCACAACATCAGGAAGATCAGACCCTACCTGTCGGAGTACATGACGCAACTCATTGTACAGGCGTTGATCATATTCCGTCTCAATTACTGCAATGCACTGCTGATGGGGTTACCGGCATCTGCAAACTTTTGCAGCTGATCCAAAATGCAGAAGCAGGCCTCATTTTCAATCAACCCAAAAGACTTCATGTCACACCTCTCTTCAGATCTCTGCATTGGCTTCCTGTGGCTGCCAGAATTAAGTTCAAAGCTCTGTCTCTTGCCTACAGAGTGGTCAACTCTACAGCTCCAACTTACCTCAACTCAATCGTGCAGGTCTACATCCCCTCCAGTCCACTGCGTTCGACCAGTGAATGACATCTGGTGGTCCCAGCACTACACAGTAGACACCATGGAAAACTCTTCAGCTCAGTGATCCCACGATGGTGGAATGAGCTGCCAAACTCTGCAAGCTCAGCGACCTCACTCTCAATATTTAAATAACAGAACTCTTCTTCATCTTCCTTTCCCCTAAAGAAAACTTTTCTGCTCTTTCTTGTCCTTGCATTTCATGAAACAGAAACACTTCTTTGATAGAACTTTGCTGCTTTGATATTTTCTCCTTCACTTAGATTTTTGCTTGTCTTGTTCCTTACTTGTAAGTCACTTTGTGTAAAAGCGTCTGCTTTCACTGATTTCACCTGACATATTTTTATTTAATTGACATTACTTTGTAGATACCTGTTTTCACTTTGACATTAATGAGGTATTTTTCTGAAATATTTTTGTCAAAGTCACCAACTTTTATCGACCATGATTGATTTATGATGTCAATAAAAGGATGAAACTTTCAAGGGGGTGAAAACTTTTTATAGGCACCGTATATATAGTGCAGGTTCCAGCCACATTAGGATGCAGCAGGACAGTGCATGCACTAATCATGTTGTAGAATACGCAACATTAATCTGGGTCATGCACTGGATGGGACAATTGCACATCTGGAAATATCCACTCGAAACTGATTCTGCAGATTATTTTACAGAAATAATTCTGAACATAATTAGTTTTCTTGTTATAGCTCCATCATGGTGCACAAAGTAGCAGTGATCGGGGCTGGCCCCTCTGGTCTGACCAGCATGAAGGCTTGTCTGGAAGAAGGCATGCTACCAACCTGCTTTGAAAGCAGCGATGACATCGGCGGACTGTGGAAGTTCAAGGCAAGACTCCAGATTAGGAACAAGTGCTGACAAGCAGTTTGTGTTTATGCTCCAAGCTTTCCATGTGCCATGTGAGAAACAGTCTTTCTAGCTCTTTGTGTTTTCTATCATTTCAAATTGCAGGAGGTGTCAGAGCCAAACAGGGCTAGTATCTATCGTTCCCTCACCATCAACACCTCCAAAGAGATGATGTGCTTCAGTGACTTCCCCATTCCTGCTGATTATCCCAACTACATGCACCACTCTAAAATCCTGAAATACTTCAGGATGTATGCAGAACACTTCAAACTGCTGAAACATATTCGCTTGCAGGTAGGAAAACCCAGAAAGTAAAATAGCTCAATGCAGTTTTTTAAACTGTATTTTTGTAGAATAACTTGTTGTTTATCACTTTCATATTTCAGACCTCCGTAAAAAGTGTCAGGCAGAGATCAGACTTTTCTCGCACTGGTCAGTGGGAAGTGGTGACTGAGGACAGAGATGGACAGGAAGAGAGGCATGTCTTTGATGCAGTTATCTGTTGCTCTGGACATTACACCTACCCTAACCTGCCACTCAAGGACTTTCCAGGTAAAGACAGATTTGACATAAGGGTTGATTTCTACATTCAACATTAAGACCACTGTGGGATCGTGGTTTTCACTTCTTGCTCTTGGCACAAGTTTCCCACATCTGCTCCAAAAAACTGAAAGATATCAGCAGGCACCGTAACATCATATGTGCAAACATCAGTCTGCTGTGTTGCAGGAATTGATACGTTTGAAGGAAAATACTTCCACAGCTGGGACTACAAGGGCCCCGAAGACATGTACGGGAAGAGAGTGGTGGTGATTGGCATCGGTAACTCAGGAGGTGATATCGCTGTGGAGGGAAGCAGAGTGGCAGAGCAGGTTGGGAAGTCAGTCTGATTGTGATAACTTCTTTTCATACACAGTTGCATTTTGATAATGTAGGTTTTTATTCTGTGTCACTGTTCAGGTGTATCTCAGCACTCGTCGCGGTGCCTGGGTCATCCGTCAGGTTTCTGACAACGGCCTGCCAGTGGACATGAAGTACAACACACGTTTTGTCCACATCTTGTTCCAGTTGCTGCCAATGAGATTTTTTAACTGGTTTGGTGAGAAAAAAGTTAACGCCATGTATGATCACACCATGTATGCACTCAAACCTAAACACAGGTAGGTGTCACCAGGACCTCCAATAAAGTCTCACATTGTAGCTGAAGTGTGCAGGCTATAAAATCAACCTCATTGAAGCAATACATCTTGTATAATGAACAGAAATGTGCAGTAGGTGTATGAGGATGTTACTTTCCGTCTGTCACTGCATATCTAACTATATCACAATCTCTTGTCCTGTGCTGCTCCCACCTCGTCAGGTTGTTCAGTCAGATCCCTGTGATTAATGACGACCTGCCCTTCAAGATTCTGTCTGGTGCGGTCATCGTGAAGCCAAATGTGAAGGAGATCCAAGGCTCCACCGTGGTGTTTGATGATGGCAGCGTTGTGGAAAAAGTTAGTGCTGTGCTTCTTACAACCAAGAATCCTCCTTTACTTTAAACATAATTTCAACGTATCTAACTTAACTCTTCTTCATCACAGGTGGATATCATTGTGTTCGCCACAGGCTACAACTATGGTTTTCCTTACTTGCCCAGCAGTGCTATGTACAAATCTGGGTACCGTGTGGGTCTGTACAAGCACGTTTTTCCTCCCAACTTGGAGCATCCCACCCTGGCTGTCGTGGGTTTCATTCATGCCTTTGGAGCCATCATCGCTCAGGCTGAAATGCAGGCCCGCTGGGTCGCCTGTGCCTTCAGAGGTGAGGTAACCGCTAATAGATACCTGGACACCTAGACATGAAACCTGAAGAAACTAATCAAACTAATCACTCATTCTTAAAATACATAAAGGCCTGGTCCTCTTTCCACCCCCCCCAAGTTGCTGAACCCCAAGTTGCCCCCGGTGAGTCAAGTCAGCTGCATAGCAGCTCTGCCATCGGTGTGTTTGTGTGTGTGTGTGTGTGTGTGTGTGTGTGTGTGTGTGTGTGTGTGTGTGTGTGTGTGTGTGTGTGTGTGTGTGTGTGTGAATGAGATGCAGTGTAAGGCGCTTTGAGTACCAGCTAGGTAGAAAAGTGCTATATAAGTGACCATTTACTTATATAGCACCCAGTTCAGGTTTGCGAGGCACACACCCTCTCTACATTTGAGACTAGACTTAAAACAACCCGTTTTTTAAAGCTTACAGTTACAGATGGATCAGGTGACTCTGAACCATCTCTTCGTTATGCTGCTACCGGTTAGTCGACTGGGGGAACTCTACTGATACACTGAGCTCCTCTACTCTCTCTTCTCTGCTTTATCTATTCATATGCTTCTATTTCATGTCATTAACTTTGTGTCTTCTCTCACCCATAGATGTGCTTCCTCCTCTCTGTCTTCCTCTCCTCTCTTCTTCACAGGTTTCCTCCATCTTGAAGCTGTATATCTCCAGAGGGCAGGGTTTCCTGCTTGTTGTTCTTTTCTCTCTTCTCTTTCCACTCACCCCAACCGGTCGAGGCAGATGGCCGCCCACCCTGAGCCTGGCTCTGCTGGAGGTTTCTTCCGTTAAAGGGAGTTTGTCCTCTCCACTGTCTCCTAGTGCTGCTCAAGTGGGATTGTTGGGTTTTCTTTATAATTCTGTATAATGTTACATTTGTAAGGTCTTAAACCTCATACTGTAAAGTGCTTTAAGATGACATCTGTTGTGATTTGGCACTATATAAATAAACATTAAATTAAATTGATATGTGTCAAGTACATTTATCTCTGTCTTCTTCAGGATATAAAAAACTTCCCTCAAACCAGGCAATGATCAAGGCTATTGAGAACGACACAAAGATCATTGACAAAAAGTAAAGCCCTCTGTACTTTATTAATGTTATAATCAATATTGTTATATTTTACGCCTATCAAGCACATTAGTAATCATTTTTAAGATGGCATCAATACATTTTTTGTTTTTTCTTGAACACCATATAAAGGTGTTGTACAATGTTAGTTTACAGTTTCCTATGCTACATGTTATATTCATCCTGCACATACTATATTAAATCATTCATTTCCAGTGTATTTTCTTCACAGCTACATTGTGTCAAAGTTGACACCCCTGCATGTGGACTTTGTTACCTACATGGACGACTTAGCTGGGGACATCGGCGTGCGACCAAGTCTCCTCTGGCTGTTCTTCACAGACTACCCACTATTTAAAAGGGTTTTTTGGGGACCTGTCACAGCCTATCAATATCGTTTAATGGGACCAGGGAAGTGGGAGGGAGCCCGTTCAGCAATCTTCACTCAGTTCGATCGCATGTACCAGCCCCTAAAAACCAGACAGGTCTGATATGGATGCTGTTTCTTCTCCATTCTAGTTCCACAGTACAGCTTTATCTGAACATGAAGTACTCTATGCAAATGTAAACACGTTACTTCATTTCTTCCAGCCTGCGGAACAAGAGACCTCTGTTGCTACCGGCCTGATTAAACTGAGTCTGACCATCATGGCTGGAGGAGCTGCTGTCTACTATGTCCATGTTCACCACCCGACTGCCATCCCCTCCCTGCTGTCCAAAATCCATCCACAAACAGTGTGAATATGCTGACAAGAGAAGTCTGAAACATTCAATCCAAGAACCATATCTACTGTTTTGGTGCAAGATACTAAATCCTTGTTTGTGGGATACGTAGGCTGTAGGTGTACCAGCTTCCCTTTTATCACTAATATACATACGCAGCAGTTCATCAGTTATTAAGCTTCCTGACCTCTACAGTCTTACAGTGCTTTATGCTGAAAGTTTCTATGGTGGAACATAAAGTTTGTAGTGGATATAAATGACTTTAGCAAAACAGTTGTATATGTAGACAGCTGGTAGAAAATAGAGTAACTGAATGTGTGGAAGTGCCTTTTTATAAGTTTGTTACTTCTTTGTTGTCTGTTTGTCCACATTGACCAGATCGCTAAAGTAAAAGTTCACAAATTCTACAATGTCCACATTAAGATGGCCGAGTGTCCATGTGAAGAGTCTTATTTGGTGTCATGATCTCCTGTTGACACTGGCCATCACTACACCCTTTCCCAAACCCTTTCAGTGGAAATGATGGGGAACAACATCTACTATCCTTGTTCCATGTAACACTGAAAGTAATCAAAGTATTTTTAGTATATAATTTCCTCTTTGTGTTTCCCTGGAAAATATCTCTCTGTTGAGTTTCAGTGCAGGGAAATTATAAAATCTTTGAAAGATATCCACTTAATGTGACTAATTTTGATGACTGACAACTTAAATCGACTTCAAATAAACTTTAATGGTTATGGTAAACAAAACCCACTTCAGTGTTCATTTGGAGGACTTGACTGACTGAGACAACCTTGAGTTGTGAACTTATCCTTTAAATATCAAGCACAACTAAGGTAACCAGATTTACTTACATCATGTATTACCATGAATGTGAAGTGCTGTTGCGTGACTAAAACAACAAACCAGCAACATCTCTTTTTAATTTTAAAAAAGCCATTTGATATTACATGGGTGACACCAACACATTTTGCAGAGAAGCTTTCATATAAGTTAATAGACATTTAAACAACCTGGGTTGTTTAAATGCAGGTCCACGATATTATAAGGCTGCTAATGCACTGACACATTATTAGTAGTAGTAGTAGGATTAGTCATTTATAATCATTCACAGGATGTTTCAGTATTTCTGTACTTTTACCTAAGATAGACAGTGTTGCACTAGTACTTTTACTTGCACATTGTTTTTATTTTTGCATTCCTTCCTATATATGTCATCTTGTTGAACCTGTGAAATCATTATTAATTCATATCAAAGGTATAATTTGAAAAAACGTCTACTGAACACCACATTTGAGTTCACTGACAGAGACTGTGGTGGAAATTTCCATCAGCCTGGGCAAAGTCTGCCTCATGTTTTTTTCTCTCGCTCTCGCTCTGTCATTATTTCACCCCTCCTTTACGTGCTCCTCTGGTGCATTTTTTGTTTGCACAGAACATTTTGATGTTCAGAGAAATCGACTGAAACCTAATTTTCCCAGCTGTACTGTACCCGTGTTGTGGTTCACGCATGGATACAAATGATGGTCTCAGTCTATAGTACAGTGTCAATGAAATGTTTTAATGTGTATTATTTGCTAGTCTATGATCAGGAAAACTCCACACATCCAGACCCTTCATCCTGCAGCATTAGCAATTTGAGCCAGAGGACACAAATTGAACTTAAGTCAAAAGTTAATCTCTTTGGTGCTGAGTAAACACAACTAACGTGACAGCTGACATTTGCTGATTGGGAAAGTTTCACGTAGCGATTATTTTATAATGTGTATTCAGTAACTCACCTATTAAATACCTGATTGTTACTGTGTGTAAGAGCCCCAAATAGCTTAACAGAACTGTTAACTGTAGTTAAAGTTTAGTTCTTAAAGCGCACTGCTGGATTTCGTATGTCTGTCATAATGGGCTATAATGTTTTGCACAGCCTGGAACAGATATAGATCCACTTTTCCACATCTGTGCTGTATGTTCAAATTAAAGGCATATAGACAGGGAAGCAGCAGGCTGTCAATCATTTATTCAGGTGGAGCTGTGCGCACATGCCAAAGAAACAGCTCCACGTTCGTCCTGATTACAGTGTAACTTGTGGTCACTGATCAACCCTGTAACAGACATAATATTACTTAAAAATAAAAAACACGCTAAGTCTGTCAAGTTTTTGGAAAGTATGTCAAAAGATATGCTAGAGTAGTAAAACATTACTTCATTTATCTTTTGGTTTAAAGCAGTGAGTCTATTATCAGTGGGGTTGAAGAGGTCACAGAGAGAAAAGTGCACACAGCAGGAGATAACTGTTCTTTAGTGCGTCATCAGAACGCCGCCCCAAAGTGGAGTATATGCGGTATGCTATAGGCTGTGTGTGAAGTGTTTTTTTAGCGTATTAACATCCTCATTGTATACACAATATCCAATTTAATATCAAATTACACAGACTGAATTAGGCTGCATAAAGAAGCAATGGGTTTTTTTCCAGTTGATTGTCTAGCAGTGAGGAACACACTCATCTCATGTGTGTTGGGAAAAGCCGAATGTGTGCCATTGGACACTGTCTGAGTATAAAAGTCTGCGCTCTGATGGTTCCCTTCCCTCTTTCCAGACCCACAGAGCCAACACACACAAGGATCAAGGTAAGCTAGAAAGCTGATACCTCAGCATGTTTCTTTCACTCTAGATACTCAGTATTCATAGTCATATCACACTGAGATATGTTGCATGTGCAATATGTCTGACTTCAAATATCCTCAATATATATTTCATATACTATGTTATCAGCCATGTGCAAATACATGAATGAATGGTTAACATGGGAGATGCAAAATCAGCCAGCTGATTAAGAATTTGTCGGCTTTGCACTGACTTCTACATGTGCACTACAATAAAGATAGAGGGTGAATACTAACAGTTATGTACAGATCCAAATAAGAGCAACATGGTGATTCATATTACCCACTAAATTAAAACATTTGCACTGCTTTTGCACAGTTGCAATAGAATATAGAATACCTAATTATGTAATAATTCATTTTAGAAATGAAGTGTTGAGTATTAAAGTATCATTCCACAGTTCAATGCTTTTATTGCACCTTTGGTCTTTATTCTGATTCTGGGATGTGACAAAGCTTTATGACAGAAGCTGAGATTAAGGGTTGCTCAGTACACAATAGTGTTCAATTATAGAAATGGAGCCATAACCACACAGTGTATAACCTGTATGATCTTAAAATCTTATTGCATGCCGATATGAGTATACAGAGACCTAGTTGACATATAGTACCTTATTGTTCTGAAAGCTAGAAATGTAACTGCAGATGCTGCTTGACTCCATTGATTTTAATATAGAAAACAGCAGCAAAGCATGAAAACTCTTTGAAAACTCTTCCTGCAGAATAATCCTCTTCACCATACATCAATATGTTTAGATTTTCCCAAAACCCACATACTGATCACAATACAATGTAGTATTCCTGCCATTTGTAGCTTAGATTTAACCATGATGTGACTTTAAGCATGAAAAAAATCCACAATTCAGTGAAGGATCCGGATGGTGTTAAAAGTAAAAGCTTTGATTTCCATATATACTGTAAAAGTCCTTAAATTATTGATGCAATGTTATTCCTTCTATCCAGCTTTTTGTTGGCTAACTTTCCCATTTCCTGTTATAGCTCCATCATGGTGCACAAAGTAGCAGTGATTGGGGCTGGCCCCTCTGGTCTGACCAGCATGAAGGCTTGTCTGGAAGAAGGCATGGTACCAACCTGCTTTGAAAGCAGCGATGACATCGGCGGACTATGGAAGTTCAAGGCAAGACTTTTCTCTGGAAAAATGTCTGGGAACATTTGTTCCACATTTAATAGTGGTTCATATAACATTTGGTAAATAGGCCTTTTCAGTGTTAACATAATTTCTTAGCACCTGATCTTCGAAATGTACATTTCTGCAGGAGGTGTCAGAGCCAAACAGGGCTAGTATCTATCGTTCCCTTACTATCAACATCTGGAAGGAGATGATGTGCTACAGTGACTTCCCCATTCCTGCTGATTATCCCAACTACATGCACCACTCGAAAATCCTGAAATACTTCAGGATGTATGCAGAACACTTCAAACTGCTGCAACACATTCGCTTGCAGGTAGGAAAACCCAGAAAATAAAATAGCTCAATACAGTTTTTATATATTTATATATATAATATTTTACAATATTTATTATTATACAATATCTTTAAACAGTATTTATATAGAATAACTTGTTGTTTATCACTTTCATATTTCAGACCTCCGTAAAAAGTGTCACACAGAGATCAGACTTTTCTCGCACTGGTCAGTGGGAAGTGGTGACTGAGAACAGAGATGGACAGGAAGAGAGGCATGTCTTTGATGCAGTTATCTGTTGCTCTGGTCACTTCAACTACCCTAACCTGCCACTCAAGGACTTTCCAGGTAAAGACATGTTTTATAGTATGCATAAGCTTTTTTCACATGTGATGCAAATAGCATTTGATGCATAACTCCACCATCTGTTATAACACACAGAAAAACTACAGAGCTGGGGAAATGTATAAATATCATTCTGCTTTTTCAGGTATCGAGACATTTGAAGGAAAATACTTCCACAGCTGGGACTACAAGGGCCCCGAAGACATGTACGGAAAAAGAGTAGTGGTCATCGGTATTGGTAATTCAGGAGGCGATATCGCTGTGGAGGGAAGCAGAGTGGCAGAGCAGGTTGGGAAGTCAATCAGTCAAACTTTGATTGAATTGCACCTTTTAAGCAGTTTCTAAGACAATGAAGTGCTTGAAAAACATTTTTAATGTAAAGCCTAAACTACCTGATTTTACTGAAGGCCTCAGGTTTCTGGGCTATTCGATAGAATTCAACTTGAACGTGAACAATTTCTCACTTTGAGTCTGTGAACCTGTAATTAAAATTAAAATTGCAGTTTTATCCTGGTAGAGCTGTAAAAACAATCATAGGATACAAAGAATGTGGAGACATGTCTCCTGAGGATTCAGCAGACAGTGAAAATATATTTAAAAAGCAGTGGCCCTGAAATCGATCCTTAGGGAACCTTGTATTATAGGCACATGCCTTGAATTACAAACAAAGGAGAGTCCAAGAAGAAACAAGGAGCAGAATGTGAAAACATTAATAGTGAACTTATAATTTCTATGTCAATATCAAAGTAATAAAAGTCTCACTCGTCTGTTTTTCTTGCTCTTTCTGTAGGTGTATCTGAGCACTCGTAGTGGTGCTTGGGTCATCCGCCAGGTTTCTGACAACGGCCTGCCAGTGGACAGATTCAACACACGCTTTGTCCACATCATGTTCAAGCTGCTGCCAATGAGATTTCTCAACTGGCTTGGTGAGAAAAAACTGAACTCCATGTATGATCACGCCATGTATGGCCTCAAACCTAAACACAGGTAGGATATTGGTGCTTCTCTCTTAAAAGTATTGTTAATATTGTAATGCAGTCTCACGTCATATTATTATTCCTTCAGATTACCTGGTGAACTGAATTTAAGCAGCAGTGTATAGCAGCATTTGTTCAGTCTCATAAAACAATGGCGCATGTGCAGTCTCCAATGTACAGTAATCTTCAAATCAAAAATAAGAGCATTGTCTCTGTTGCCCTCTGCTGTCCATCACTACATCAGGTTCTTCAGTCAGATCCCAGTGATCAACGATGACCTGCCTTTCAAGATTCTGTCTGGTGGGGTCATCGTCAAACCAAACTTGAAGGAGATCCGAGGCTCCAGTGTGGTTTTTGATGATGGCAGCATTGTTGAAAACGTAAATCAATGCCTATGTACTACACACTTACCTTTCAGTAATTTAATATCAATTCAGAATTTTCTTTTTCTCTTCCTCTTTGTTACAGGTGGACATGATTGTTTTTGCCACAGGGTACAACTATGATTTTCCTTACTTGCAAAAGAATGCAATTTACAAGTCTGGGCCCCGTGTAGGTCTGTACAAACACGTCTTGCCCCCAAATCTGGAGCATCCCACTCTGGCTATTGTGGGTTTTATCCATTCTGATGGAGCCATCATGCCTCAGGCTGAAATGCAGGCCCGGTGGGTCGCACGTGTCTTCAAAGGTGAGGAAAATACAGTGGCTGTAAACCCTCTGCGCACGATGAAGACCTTCTAAATGAGGACTGATAAACAATCCTACCTCGTAACTGAAAGTCTGCATTTTTCTCCCTGTTTGTGTTTTGCTCTGCAGGACATAAAAAGCTGCCATCAAACCAGGCTATGATTAAGGCCGTTGAGAAGGACACAAAAGACACTGAGAAAAAGTAAAGCTTCCAGTATTCATTTCATCACCCACATATATGCGTTGATTTTACATAACGTAGTAAATCAGGACTCCATTCGTCCATATTAAAATGCTTTGTTTCTGATCTGCCCTTTCTACAGCTACATTGTGTCAAAGTTGACACCAATTCAGGTGGACTTTGTTGAATACATGGACAGCTTAGCTAAGGACATTGGAGTGGGGCCAAGTCTCCTGTGGCTCTTTTTCACAGACTTCCCACTGTTTCAGAGGGTTTTTTGGGGACCTGTCACAGCCTACCAGTATCGTTTAATGGGACCAGGGAAATGGGAGGGAGCCCGCAAAGCAATCTTTACCCAGTTTGATCGCATGTACCAGCCCCTAAAAACCAGACAGGTCTGAATTTTAAAAATCTATTCGTACATGTTAAATATACAATACAGTTGTCAAATTAGCTGAAGCAGGTGTAAAGTGTGACTAAGATGAACATGAACATGATCTTTTCCTGTCTTCTCCAGCTTGATGTACAACAGCCTTCAAGCACCGGTCGCCTGATTAAGCTGAGTCTGACACTCATGGCTGGAGGAGGTGCCCTGTACTACATTCATGTTCGCGACCCAGCCACCATCCCCACCTTTCTGTCCAAGCTTCGTCTACAAACAGTCTGAACTGCTGCTCGTGCTGAAGCACAAGTCCAACGTTTCATTTTCTGCCTCTGTCTATATTTAGTGTTTCTAGATCATTTGGGAAGCATGAGCTTTTAACACAGAAAGGTTCTATCTCCTCGCTTTACATTTACTGATATTTGACTTGTGTTTGTTCACATTACAGCTCTGTAACCAGTTTTACACGAATGTGCTGGTAACACAGTTACAATTAAGATACTGGCATCATCATTTCTCTACATTACCCTTCTTGGTATTCTTGGTATCGTTTAGACAACTCTGAGATCTGTTAGGAATATAAAATGCTAACTTGAAGCACAGGTCTACCTGGTACCTGCTGTGTAAAAAATAAAAGAAAATGATAAAACAAGTAGTATTGTTTAATTAATTATAAACTATGTTGTCTGCAATTTAAAATTTGTAGCATCCATTCCTCCTGCAGTCAGGCTGGACTTTGTGGGGAGTTAATGAATCAACAAAGTATGGTTGTGAACAAATGATGCGTTGTTTGTTCTTCCCAATGATTTAATATGCCTGGGAAAGGATAACAAAACAGTGAACAGGGTCAAAGTGCCTCTCCGTAATGCTCTTTAAGTGATAAGGTGAGAACAAGTAGTTCAGTAGTTCATTTGAGCGAACAGGGTGTTCACAGCTCCACAGGACTTCCAATCCGCTTAATAGACAAGGTGAGATCTGACGCCTTTCAGACTTCAACAACAAACTATTTCCTGCTATTTATTGATTGCAGATGATCCCGTTTCTAAAATGAGGTTGTAGACATAAAAACTTTCAACAATATTCTTATGAGTTGTAAAATGGTTAATGATATTTACATCATAAGCTGAGTGACCCTTGCAGTGCTCAAGAACCTACATACATGTAAAACAAAGCTTTGATGAAAATAGTTGTGTTCTACTCTTTGCTGTGAAAGTGGCGAGTTTACAGTTTTTTTATTGGTGCATGCTTCAAGTTTGATTCTGAGAAAAAGTGTTATGATGCCATGCTGTGTTTTTTATGAAGAGGGAATCTCTGTTCACGACAACTCAGACACAGGACAGCACTTTGAAACGGGTGTTTATTGCTTTAGCTTTTCTCTGCCTTTCTCTTCATCTGCTCACCTGCAATCCATGGGAGAGATCGTTCTTATGTCTCTCCCTTTAACTCTCCAGTACATTCTCATGAGACACAACACTTTATGTCTTAATGTTCCTTAACAATGACAAATTGGCTGTAACAAATGAATTTACTGCACATTAAATCACATTTTTTAATTTAGACATATTAAACTTAAATGAATTAAATATTTGTGAAATTTTGTTAACATCAATTTGCATCATGAACTTCACATAAAACATTATTCAGCAGCACAGGGGTGGATTATAAACTAATACAGATGTGTCACACTGTGTGCTCTCTCACTGTTCCCTGGCTCAGTTTTACCCTCCTTCACCCAACTCTTTGGATTGCTTGCTTATAATAATCACAGACTTCTAATGTCATGTCTGCTTGCTTAGGAGGTTGTCTACCTTTCTTACAATGGAAACAATTCAGGATTCAGATCCAAACAAAATTGCACTTACACAAGCTAATTGGTGTGGTTCGTTTTGTCCGGTGTGAACACGGTAATCGCACCAAAACAACCGCACCGACACCCCAACAAGAGCTGGTCTCGATCCGCATCATCTAATAAACTCTGGTGAGAAACCGTACCGAACCGAAACGGGACCAAACGCGATGAATCGCATGATTTGAGGACTTTGGGTAGTGTGTAGATTTCTATTTGTTCGTTTGTCCACTAAAAACATGCTGTTTGTTTAATCGAGGACAAACGTGGAAACGTGAGGAGGTGAAGTCACAGACACCAGGTTTGATGAATATGCAGGCGAAGTAAAGTAAAAAAAAAAAATAAAAAATCAACGGGATGATCCACCTGTGTTAACCTCCATTGTGAAATCACCTCCCCACTGTCACACAAACATACAGTGTCAACAACACTTCACCAACTTCCTGTATTTACCTTTTCTGTTCCCGCTGCGGACACATCCGACCAATGAGCGTAGAGGGAGTTCTCGCGTGATTTGACGTGACTCGTTTGAGTTCACCTGGATTTTTCAGTGTGACAAAGAAACTGAACCGAGAGACCAAAGCAAACACACGAAGGTTTGAAGAACATTGCAAGGACAGTGCACATGGGAAATATGTTGAATATGCTGATGTTAGTATTTAGCAGCCTCACAGAGCTCCAGACATGACACGTTTTCAAATTGACTTTGTCCCCTTTCCACCCAGTGTTCAGCAATGGTTCGACGTGTGGCAGTGGTGGGTGCAGGCACTTCTGGTCTGGCCTGTGTTAAGACCTGCGTTGATGAGGGCCTGGAGCCGGTCTGCTTTGAAAGCAGCACTGACATTGGTGGCCTTTGGCAATTTAAGGTGAGTGAGGACACAGTCTCAAATATCAATCCCGTCTATTCAACATGTCGTAGCTCGTGTACAAAGGTGGTTAACGAACACGTTGAATAGAACAGTAGGGAAATGTCCTCATCAGGTGTGTTTTTATCAGCACTGTCCTGTTTATCACTGTGTCCGCAGGAGTCACCTGAACCAGAGCGATCCAGCATCTATCGTTCCCTGGTGACCAACACCTCCAAAGAGATCATGTGTTTCAGTGACTTCCCCATGCCAGCTGACTATCCAAACTACATGCACCACTCTAAAGTTCTGCAGTACCTCAGGCTCTACGCACATCACTTTGATCTGCTCAGATACATCAACTTTCAGGTTGCTCCATTTACAGAGAGAGTCACTGTCGCAGGTTGTGTCAACATATGATAATGAGTCAAAGTTCATCTTTTCTTGTTTTTTTTCGTGTGTGTGTGTGTGTGTGTGTGTGTGTGTGCGTGTGTGCGCATGCTACAGACCACAGTGAAGAGTGTTACGCAAAGACCAGATTTTTCTGTGACGGGTCAGTGGGATGTAGTCACCACAAACAGAGATGGAAAGGAAGAAAGACACATCTTTGATGCTGTTCTGGTTTGTTCAGGACACTTCACCCACCCAGACTTACCCCTGTCAGACTTTCCAGGTTGGTGAACAACCACTTGAAACATTTCCAGCATTTCTTTTCCATCAGCACATTCTGTTGTTTTCCTCTGAGGTGCCGAACCATCTGTATTTCTTTAGGATATGAGACGTTCACTGGCAGGTGTTTTCATAGCTGGGAATATAAAGATGCAGATGCCTGCAAAGGAAAGAGAGTTGTGGTGGTTGGCATTGGCAGTTCTGCAGCAGATATTGCTGTAGAGATTAGCAGATCTGCACAGAAGGTAAGAGAGTAGAAGATCTTTGTCTCCAGTGATGTGCAATGACTTTTATTTTCATGCTGACTTTATTCTACTACCCTGTGTATTGTATGATTAAAAGCTATAAAACAACACACTCGGTGTCAGTAAGTCTCAGCTTAGTTTTTTCATCATGCAGAAACTGATTTCTGTTGTGAAACATCTCGCAAGATGTTTGTCACAGTTCTGCGCTTCAATCTACAGTATATACAGTACATACAGTATTTTCTGAATGTCAGTGACAGAACATGCAGCCCAATGTGTTCTTATTCCCTCTGACAGACATTTCTCAGCACACGTCAAGGGGCCTGGGTGTTTGGCAAGATGTCCAGCCGTGGTCTTCCCCTGGACATAACAGCCATCACCAGGTTCAACAACATCCTTATGCAGCTTCTTCCCAAGACTCTGCTCAACTGGGCAATAGAGAGATCACTGAACCAAAAATATGACCACAGACTGTATGGACTGAAGCCCTCACACAGGTGACTTATTTCAACCCTGTGTTGAAGTCTTCTGCTGTCTGCGTCATGATACCAAGCCACTGGGATTTGTTGTGGATATAAATAAAAAAACGTGGAAGGAATTTCGTTATATCTAGGACAAACAGCCATTTGGACTCTGGATAAATCAGATTATAGGTCTAGATAGGCTGGTCAGCTAAGCACATTTGTCAGCATTGTAAACCAACTTTTGTTCTTTTCCCAGAGCTTTGGAAAGAAGGCTTGTGATCAATGATAACCTTCCTGGTCAAATCCTTCAAGGAGCAATAGTAATGAAGCCCAATCTGAAAGGTTTCAAGGACTCTGGAGTTTTATTTGAAGACGACACCTTGGAGGAGGACATTGATGTTGTGGTCTTCGGTACAGGTTATAAAGAACACTTCCCATTCCTGACCACAATTTTGTCTCATGGGCCTCATGGAGAGCTGATGTTGTACAAGTACGTATATGACGTATAGAGAACTGTATAGCTACAGATGATAACTTGTATTATGTAAAGACAGAAGACTGAAACTCTACATTATACACCTATATTAAAATATAATTTTAAAGTTTTGCCTCACAGGTTTGATTTGATTTTTTTTAGGGGACTGTTTCCTTCCTCTCTTCAATTCCATACATTAGCTATTATAGGTAATGTATATGCAAAGGGACCAGCTATGCCCTTGGTGGAAATGCAGGCTCGGTGGACTGTTAAGGTCTTTTCAGGTAAACACCTTCAAACATCTTTACACATAACATACAGCACACATTATTTTTATAAGCAAGATGTTGCCAAGTAAAGGATGTGAACCTTTTGGAATTTCATGGTTTTCTGCATTAGTTTGTCATAAAATGTGATCTGATCTTCATCTATGTCAAGAGTATTAATAAATATAATGTGCCTTAAATAATAATTTTAAAAATTCTAATCTTTCGTGTCTTTATTGAGAACTGGGTGACCCCATCCCCCCTTCCCCCAATAACCTCACCCAGTAGCTTCCTGTAGCTGTGGATCAGACCTGCACATTGTTCAGGAGGAATTTTAGCCCTTTCATCCTGCAGAACTGCTTTAGCTCCGTCATATTCTTTGACGTTTCATGCGTGGCTCTCTTCAAGTCATTCCATAGCATTTTAATTGGGTTGAGGTCTGGGCTCTGATTTGGCCCCTTGAAATAATGACATCCAAAAAGCTACTTGGAGTCAGTTATTACCAAACCTGGAAGAACAGTATTTTGAGAGTGTGGACTAGACAACAATACTCAATAACTCGATAACACTCAAACTTGTTAAGTTTGCACAAGAAAAATATATTTATGCGAGCTATGCCTCACTAAGTCTGAGTTTTCAGAGAATCTACAATCAAGAATGAATGATTTACATAATGCTGGAAATGGTTACGAAGTACAAAGCAATCTACAAATGGAGCCACTTTGGGACTGTGACTACTCTACCAAGAAGGGGGCGGCCAATCAAAATGACCACAAGAACGCGACAAACACTCATTAATGAGGTAAATAAACAACCCAGAGAGACAGTCAAAGATTTGAAGGGATAATTGGAACTGACTAACATCTGTGTTCATGAGTCTACAGTAGGTAAAACATTGTACAAGTAGGGTGTCTATGACAGGACACCATGAAGGAAGCTGCTGCTTACTAAAAAGACACTCCACAGCAGTATTGGAAAAATGTTTTGTGGACTGATAAAACTATATTGAACTTTCTGGAATGAACACACAGCTCTACATTTGGGGTAAAGACACACAATTGTCTCCTGAACGATGTGCAGGTCTGATCTACAGCTACAGAAGGCCGAAGTTGAATTCAACTTGTTATTAATTCCAAGAGTTCACATACCACCGTATCACTATGAGGTTTTTGTGGTTGTTCTCAATAAAGACACGAAAGATCAGAATTTTTATTAAGTTTATTATTAAGTTATTACTTTTGGCACCTTATATTTATTAATACTCTTGACTTAGATGAGGATCAAATCACACTTTATTGTGATTAATGCAGAAAACCATGAAATTCAAAAAGGTTCATATACTTTTCCTTGCGACTGTATCTTCAAGGTTCTTGTCGTCTTCCATCTCAGAAGAAAATGTTGGCGGTCATTGAGTCAAAAAAGAAGATGAACATGAAAAGGTACATTTAGATGACCTAAGCAGATTAATCTGATCCTACTTGTGGAAAACTGAAATTCAACTCAAAATAAAAGTGTTGTTAAAAATGAAATGATTGTGATTCAACTGTCTTTTCTCAGCCTTTTCAGTCCACGAGTGGCTGCTCTCCAGGTAGATTATATCCCATACCTGGATTTCCTGGCTCAGGAGGTCAGTTCAGTTCAACTTTCTATAGAAAATGTGTCACAATAAGTTTTTCAAATCCACAATCATGACAGACTTCTACTAACAGATAGGAGTTCGACCAAACTTCCTGAAACTACTTCTGAGAGATCCCGTGCTCTGGAAGGAGGTCGTCTTTGGTCCCTGCACTCCGTATCAGTATCGTCTCACCGGGCCTGGACAGTGGGCTGGTGCCAGACACGCTATCCTCACTCAGTGGGAGCGGGTTGCTCAGCCTTTCAGAACCAGAGCTGCACCAGAACCAGTGACCAGGTCGTCGGTTTTCTTTTCCTCTTGGCTTCTCACGTTTGGAGGAAGTGTGGTTATTGCTATGCTTCTGTGTAAGAATCAGGTCTTCTCATCACTGCAGGGTGCAGCTCACATGGTGGACAGGATCAACATTTCCTAAGAGACAGCTGGTTCACTGGTGAACAGATGCTGTTTATGTAACAAACTGTAACCGTAGTTGGAGACAGGTGGTAGCTGTGTCAACACTCGTCTTACACTTGGTGTTAAGATGCATGTCAGTGATCCAAACAGAGGTGAACATCTGAAGTGCGTCACTGTCTATATAACAAGATAACTTGTGTTCAGACTCTGTTACTGCTGTTTCACTGCTGCTAACATACAACACACAGTGGAACCAACAAGAGGGAGACTCTCACCAAATAACCCACCATGTCCTTTATTGATGACATATAATGAGACACATTTTGATTTTGATTCTGATTTTGTACATTTTTCTTTTACCAAGATGTCTAATACAAATTAACTCAGTAATAGTTTCTACTCATATTACAAACATCTATAAAGGATAAAACCTGAGAAACTGATTGTTTTGCGAAGGTCTCCTTTTTTATTTCTGTGCTGTATTTATTATTCCAGTTTTGTTTAGCTGGAGGAATTATTCACTTTAGTTTACCTTGTCCTTAACTGATGCTGTTATAAAAACTACTTCAAACATATAACAATATGAGAACATTTTAAATAATAACCTATATTAAAAGATTTGAATATTTATGGGATAAAACAGAGCAATAAAACCTCAGGATAAGATAAGAAAAGCATTTATTGATCCCTCAAAGGGGAAATTCACATGTCACAGCAGCACAGTAATACAAGCAACAGCAGCAGTGAATTGACAGGTGCCTTCAATCAGGCAGATCAGTGGGAGGTTTTCCAGGTCGCTTGAGTTGCTGGAAGTGATGGAGACCAAGAAGACCCATGGTAGCAGGACCTTGTTGTCCTTTTCATCCTCACCAGCTGAAAACGCTTCCTTCAGCCATGTCCCGATCTGGTCCTGGTTCAGCACAGACGACCATCTCTCCTGCTCCACACCTCTGCCTCCTCAGTTCCTGGTGGATTTCAGCTCTCTCTCTTGGGATCAGGCCTGTGTTTTGCAGGGTTAGTAGCTGTCTGTCAGTCAGTGACCTAGTCCACCTGGAGAGGACTGTGCTCTGAGCAGGCAAATCTAACAGAGAGGAACAAAAACTGTGTTTATAATACAACAATTATCAGAACATTTACCAGAACTCACATAAAAGAAGCCTGAAAAAGTCTCATTTGTTCTGTTGTCACTTCCACAAAGTAAAATCAAATAAAGGGGTTTTGTTACCCATGGTTTGGCTTCAGGACATATGGTGTGTGGTCAAATCTTTTGTTTAGCATCTTCTCCAACACCCTGTTGATCCATGAGGGGAAGAGCTTCTAGATCATCAGGTCAGCACAGAGATGGTAACACTCGTGTCCTTCTTCCCCTGCAGACCCTCAGTGTTTCCAGCTGTGGAAACAGCTGCCAGACAAACAGAGATAAAGTGCAGCAGCTGCAGATAAAGCCTGATTAGAGTGTACAGCCTGTGAGCTTGTGTCCTGGTACCTGGGAAGTCTCTCAGGAGCACGTGAGGCTGGGTTCAAGTGTCCACTACAAACTATCACTGCATCAGAAACACCAGTCTCCCTCTGATCAAAATCTGGTGTCTGCCTCACACTGACCACAGTAGTCTGAGAAACACACACATAGTGCACTGAATATCCTGCAACGCATTTCACATATAGATGACATGGTAGCTCTATGATCATGTAAGGCCACCAACCTCACAGTGGATGTGCTGCAGCAGTTTGAAGGTCTGAGAGTAGAGGTGCAGGTACTGCAGCAGCTCAGACTGGAGCATGTTGTTGGCAGGTGGAGCAGGAAAGTCTCTGTAAGATATCATCTCCCTGGAGGTGTTGACAATCAGAGATTCACACATGTTGGCTCGTCCAGGCTCTGGCTTCTCCTGCTGAATGACATCATAATCATTTGGTCCATGTCGACCGTAAAGACAAATCTTCTCGTCTCTTTTCTCCTCTTAGCATGTTTCCTAATTCCTGGAGTCATCAGGTGTTTTCCTCATATGTTCCCTCCCGGTGTGTCTGGTCTTCATATCGTTCCTCCTCGTCTGTTCTCTCCTTATTCTCCTGTTGGGCTCCTCTTGGTCCTGGAGTCGTCCAAAGTAAGCACTGTGGGAAACAAGACAAACACAACAACCCAGCAAAGACCTGTCCAAAATGTCTCACTGCTCATCTTGACCTTCACTCATTCAATGTGTTGTTTAAGGAGCAGGAAATTGGAGCATATCCAGTGGTACCTGATCTTTACTGTATCTATCCAAGTACAAACATACAGCAGCTTTCAAACTCACCTTTTCATACAGCATCTGCATCGAATGAGCCTCTCCCAGGTTTGACCGTGATGAGCTACATGTGGACGTTTCATTCTACTTACCTTGTTTCTGTTCTGTTACCACACCCCTTGTTTCCACTGCTAGTGAGCAGAGGAGCCTGGAACACTACAACTACTGTCATCATCAAGTGGGTAAAATCAAATAAAGCTGATTCCAATAAAACTCACACATTAAATCAAATCTGAGTTCAGATCAGACAAAATCAAAAATCTGACCCGATTAGATGAAGGCACCACAAATCAAATCAAATTAACAGCACATATTAAATCCATTCAAAGAAAGTTAGATCACATTAAATCAGACAAAATCACAGCAGATCAATTCAAAGAAACTGACATTAGAGGTGAAACTAATTATTAAAAGCTCGTTTTCTCGGAGGTTCACCTTGTGGAGCTCTAGCAGCTCTCTTACCTCCTCTGACACCACGCCGCCGGTTCCTCTCCCTGAGAACAGCCTGGATGTTCCTCACCCACTTCGGCTTGGGGCCAGCTGTCATCACAGGAGGCTCGGGGGGTCTCTGAGGAAGATTCAAGATTCAAAAAACTTGATTAATCCCAGAGGGAAATTGTTTTGCCTCATTACAGTTGTTCTCAACACAGACAGAAAAAAGGAAACCACAGCCAGGAAAGATCCAAGCAAACATAAATACACAACAACATCAATAGAGAGAACTCAGTATATGTACAGAATATGTGAGATGAATGAAGGACCGGAGCGTGCAACACAAACCTCACGGGGTTCAGGAGACCTCGCTGACGGCAGTCTTCTAAGGACAATCTTGTTCTGGTCCTCGAGCACCTCACAAGTCCAGCGGTCGTCCTCCGGAGCTGCACAGGGCTGCCTAGGAGGAGAGCTTGACAAAGAGTTAGGGGACAATCTGGAAGGACTACAAGACAAGTTAGTGGAAGAGGAGGCAGCAGAGCCGGAGGAAGAGGAAGAACAATCAGAGGAGGAGCCGGGACTGGAGCCACAAGAGGAGGAGGAGGAGGAGGAGGAGGAGGAGGAGGAGCAGGGAGCAGGAGAGGAACCTGGGGACCAGCTACTGGACGAATCAGGGGAAAACCTGGAGGACAAAGAGGAATTCAGAGACAAGCCGGAGGAAAAGCATGACAAATAATCAGAGGTGGAAGGAGAGTTAGAGGGGGAGTTCAAGAGGGAGGAAGGATGTGAGTGGGAGACCTGGATGTGGAGCCTGGGAAGGTGCTGCTGCAGGGGACTGGTGCTGGGACCTTCCTCAGGATCAGTCTCGGGCTGCCGGGCCGGTTCGGGTCTGCTGTGAGGACAGCTGTCCAAGTGAAGCTCTGGTGAACCAGAGACACAGAAACCTCAGTGAGACTTCCTTTTTGATTTGACACTGTTCAAACAGGACACGTGCACAGGTGAACACGTCCAATGGTACGACCCCAGAAATACACACAGAATTGACAATATGTGGAAAATGGAGCATTCATTTTTTTAATGTCTTTCTAATCTCCACACCGACGTCACATGTTTACATAGGAGTTCATGTCTGTCCTGTCTAATGGGATTTTTTAGTCAAATACCAACAGTTTCACTGGTTCCTATAAAACCAATTGACTCCATTTACAGGTCTCATTGTTCAAATCCCACTGCTCACTGGTCTTATTTCTTATTTCAAGCTGGTTCAAACCAACACCTACTGTGTAGCTACTATTTATTTAGAAGTGTCTTATCTGTTTCAAACCAAATGGCTCTTTATCTCCAGCTTTCTTGTCTAAGGACTCAGCAGCTCTGCTCAAACCTGGTTCACTACTTGTGGATCTTTAGAAACTCGTCAACTTGCACTAATGTTCCCACACACTTTGATTTAAGGGACCTGATCGTTGACTTTGGCTAAAATACACAGTAAAAGCACCTGGATGTGAACCATCTAATCTTACATCTTCCATGCTCAGACTGCTGTGATCCCTGTCAGTGGGTCGTCAGTCGAGGTCAGGCTACAAAAAGTGGTCGATGGAGCTTCGTCTTTTTCAACAAATCGTCGAGTGAAAAGTGTCCAAACTGGGACAAATGTTCTCACCGTGTTTCCGGAGTTTGTTTGTGTTTAAATGTTGATGGAGACGAAGCAGCAACCACAGAACCTTCAGCACAGAGACGTCATCCAGCTCGATCCAGCACCTGATGCTGCTCGGTGTGTCTGCAGGAAACACAGGAGACACACTGGGACACTAGATGGCGCTGTTCGTCTGCAAATGATCATCATCGTTGTAACACTGTTTCTGACTGAGGTCTAGTCACTGATTCACCATCATCTTTAAAAGTTACATTTTATAGAAAGCATTTTACCATGACTTGAATCATACTAGAACATAGTCTTAGTTTCAGATTTAAAGGACACTTTTATTCCCACAAAAGCTGCAGGAACTCCATGTGTGACGTTCAGAGACGGTCTAATCAAGAACTGTTACCTGAACAAACCTGGAAGAATAAACACAGCTCAGAAATAATAAAGGAGACCACTGCAAAACAATCTGTTTCTCAGGTTTTATCTTTTATTGCTGCATGCACAGCTTTTTTTTACGTTTTGTGAACTGCTCACAATATTTCTCCTAAATTCTGAATAAAACTATTATTTAGAAAATACATTTGAAAGAAATGACAACACATTAAAATAACAAACGTGTCACAGTGTTGGCAGAATTTGAATAATTCAAAGAAAACTCCATATTAACAAATTAAAAGAAATCTATTCACCTCTAAACAAAGTGATGATCATGTTTCCACTGAAGAACATTCACAAATCAGTGTTTGATTGAATAACTCTGATTTGCTGTCACTGCTTTCGTGTGTTTTGGCTGCTCTCCACCAGTTGTTGACGTTGCTGATGCGTCACTGTAAACCACTGCTTCTGCAATAAATGCAACAGGATTCAGGTGATCAACTAATCAGTACCTCAAGAAGTAGAATTAGATGTGCTGGTGTAGGACTTTGACAGACACTGGTATAAAAATGAATGCCACAAAATGTGCTCTCTACTAATGAGTACTGTAGATTTTAGCATAATATAGGGTACATTACAGTACTGTGCTGTTCTTGTTTACCAGGCTAACCTGCAGTACTATACTGTTATTTTTGGTTTACTGTATAATGAAGTACAGTTCTTCTATTGAAATATAAGTGTAATTTATTTTACAGTGCTACTCTACACTGTATACTACTGTATAACTACAATAGACTGATTCTTCTTACTGAACAATTGATGGCAGAATTAAAAATGTGAGGGTGGAGGCATCACTGGGGAGGGGGGCAGGGAGAAAATGTCTGTCCTGCAAAAATATATAAAATACAAATCAATAACTGAGGTAAACCTAATCCAAAATTCCCTAATACACACTATTTAAGTACCTTTGAAAAGAGAGCTGTTGTGTATTCTGATCACACTCAGGCTTAAAGACTGAGTTTTTGTGTTTGGTCAGTACAACAGACAGAAGGGGTTCATCCACAGGATGCTAAGTTTAACCTGAGCGACTCCTACACACATTATCCTGTGACACTAATTAGCAGCAGTTAGCAGGGGTAAAAGTTACCAATTAATACGACACAGACTGACGATGTGAAGCGCTACATCTGGAGAAATACTTATGTTTTACAATCAAATCTACAAGTCACGTATTTATATTTAAGCTAATAATACAAAGTTAGCTTCAAACTGACTGACAGCCGTGCTATCCTAGCATTAGCTAGCGTTAGCTAGGTAACTTAATTTACAGATCGTTATAATCGGTGTCTGTTCTTCTACACTAACTTTAACATTATTTTACTTCTATTTGTGATGACAAACATTAACATTAAATACTCACCAGATATTTAGCTACAACAACAACAGGAGCAGCAGATTGTTCCACCACAGAGACGCAGGTTGACTCAGCATTGATCCAGAAAAACTGATCAACTATATTTGTTTTAAGTGGGAAAAACATCTCACTAACTTTAACAAACACTTTTTATTTAGAAATTACAAGGAACATTTCAGAGATCTAGTGTTACAACTTACCTTAAACCAAAATTAAGCTCTTAAATGAAGGAGAGTCTTTTATTTAAGATGGAGGTTTGTTGGATACTTTTAATGTTTTTATGTTTACAGTCATATTTTCCCAGAATGAACCTGTTATAAATACAGTAATAATACTTTAAAAACAGAATATCTACAGTAATATGCTGTACACAGTTTATACAGTATGAACCTGTTATAAATACAATAATAATACTTTAAAAACAGAATATCTACAGTAATATACTGTACACAGTTTATACAGTATGAACCTGTTATAAATACAATAATAATACTTTGAAAACAGAATATCTACAGTAATATACTGTACACAGTTTATACAGTATGAACCTGTTATAAATACAATAATAATACTTTAAAAACAGAATATCTACAGTAATATACTGTACACGATTTATACAGAATGAACCTGTTATAAATACAGTAATAATACTTTAAAAACAGAATATCTACAGTAATATGCTGTACACAGTTTATACAGTATGAACCTGTTATAAATACAGTAATAATACTTTAAAAACAGAATATCTACAGTAATATGCTGTACACAGTTTATACAGTATGAACCTGTTATAAATACAATAATAAATCTTTAAAAAGAGAATATCTACAGTAATATACTGTACACAGTTTATACAGTATGAACCTGTTATAAATACAGTAATAATACTTTAAAAACAGAATATCTACAGTAGGTAATATACTGTACACGGTTTATACAGTATGAACCTGTTATAAATACAATAATAAATCTTTAAAAACAGAATATCTACAGTAATATACTGTACACAGTTTATACAGTATGAACCTGTTATAAATACAATAATAATACTTTAAAAACAGAATATCTACAGTAATATACTGTACACGGTTTATACAGTATGAACCTGTTATAAATACAGTAATAATACTTTAAAAACAGAATATCTACAGTAATATACTGTACACAGTTTATACAGAATGAACCTGTTATAAATACAGTAATAATACTTTAAAAACAGAATATCTACAGTAATATACTGTACACGGTTTATACAGTATGAACCTGTTATAAATACAGTAATAATACTTTAAAAACAGAATATCTACAGTAATATACTGTACACGGTTTATACAGTATGAACCTGTTATAAATACAATAATAATACTTTAAAACAGAATATCTACAGCAATATACTGTACACAGTTTATACAGTATGAACCTGTTATAAATACAGTAATAATACTTTAAAAACAGAATATCTACAGTAATATACTGTACACGGTTTATACAGTATGAACCTGTTATAAATACAATAATAATACTTTAAAACAGAATATCTACAGCAATATACTGTACACAGTTTATACAGTATGAACCTGTTATAAATACAGTAATAATACTTTAAAAACAGAATATCTACAGCAATATACTGTACACAGTTTATACAGTATGAACCTGTTATAAATACAGTAATAATACTTTAAAAACAGAATATCTACAGTAATATACTGTACACAGTTTATACAGTATGAACCTGTTATAAATACAATAATAATACTTTAAAAACAGAATATCTACAGTAATATACTGTACACGGTTTATACAGTATGAACCTGTTATAAATACAGTAATAATACTTTAAAAACAGAATATCTACAGTAGGTAATATACTGTACACGGTTTATACAGTATGAACCTGTTATAAATACAATAATAATACTTTTAAAACAGAATATCTACAGTAATATACTGTACACAGTTTATACAGTATGAACCTGTTATAAATACAGTAATAATACTTTAAAAACAGAATATCTACAGCAATATACTGTACACAGTTTATACAGTATGAACCTGTTATAAATACAGTAATAATACTTTAAAAACAGAATATCTACAGCAATATACTGTACACAGTTTATACAGTATGAACCTGTTATAAATACAGTAATAATACTTTAAAAACAGAATATCTACAGCAATATACTGTACACAGTTTATACAGTATGAACCTGTTATAAATACAGTAATAATACTTTAAAAACAGAATATCTACAGTAATATACTGTACACAGTTTATACAGTATGAACCTGTTATAAATACAATAATAATACTTTAAAAACAGAATTCCTACAGTAATATACTGTACACGGTTTATACAGTATGAACCTGTTATAAATACAGTAATAATACTTTAAAAACAGAATATCTACAGCAATATACTGTACACAGTTTATACAGTATGAACCTGTTATAAATACAGTAATAATACTTTAAAAACAGAATATCTACAGCAATATACTGTACACAGTTTATACAGTATGAACCTGTTATAAATACAGTAATAATACTTTAAAAACAGAATATCTACAGCAATATACTGTACACAGTTTATACAGTATGAACCTGTTATAAATACAGTAATAATACTTTAAAAACAGAATATCTACAGTAGGTAATATGCTGTACACGGTTTATACAGTATGAACCTGTTATAAATACAATAATAATACTTTAAAAACAGAATATCTACAGTAATATACTGTACACAGTTTATACAGTATGAACCTGTTATAAATACAGTAATAATACTTTAAAAACAGAATATCTAGAGTAATATATTGTACACAGTTTATACAGTAAGGACCTGTTATAAATACAGTAATAATACTTTTTAAAACAGAATATCTACAGTAATATACTGTACACAGTTTATACAGTAAAGACCTGCTGTGAAAACAGTAATAATACTGCTAGAACAAAAGAATTCGTTCACAGCGTTGTTCTAATGTTTTTAATCTTTTCACTTGATCTCATCGTCTTAATTGCATGACAACAAATGTATGATAATAATGTAGGATAATAAATTGTTTAAGCTTGGCAATAAATTAATTTAGCACATCAAGGTGGTCTCTTACAGAAACATCTAGTGTAACAAACAAAATAATATACTAATTCACTCACTTTCTGGTTGATATGAAATGTACCACAAATTATAGAATGAGCCTGTGGCAGTATGAAGTGGACATAATTTAATAATTAACTTTGTACAAGTGGTTACAATTCTGATCAGCAGAAGTGTGTACATATGATGACTATAATAGCACTTTTAGGGCAAAGCCTTCTCCAAAAAAACATGAAAGTAGTGGAATAGTTATAGGCATTCATACTTTCTTTTGATCGTTTTAGCCTTTATTAGATAGCTTGACAGTAGAGAGGCAGACAGGAAACAAAGAAGAGAGAGGGTATGACATGAAATAATGGATCCAAACAGACTTGCAGCAGGGATGCTGATCTTTTCTGGTTCACGCACTAACCACTAGTGAACCAGTGAACTCCTGACATTCACACTTTGAAGGGAAGTTTTTCCACCAAGATCACAAGTGGCCCTCACTTCCTGTTTCATTTTGAAATATCGTTTCACTTCCGGTTTGGTCCGTGTCTTATTTCCTCTACCTGACAGTCGCTATCTGCCTGCTGCCTTCACCTGCCTCCCCCTGTAGAAGCAGCAGCACCTCTCTCATTCTCACCTGACCAGATTGTCTGCTGTCTCTTCTCTGAAGTAACTCTCCATCCTCGTTTTTGACCGTGTGTGATTTTTCCGGCTCAAACCTACCTCTGCCTAACCCTAGTCAACAGAGGTATGTCAGATTCAGTTTGTTTCTGGACCTCTGACTGTTTCTAGACCCGATTCTGCCTCTGATTCCCCCTTTTATCTCACGGTCTCTCTGCCTCTGGACCTCTGATGTGTTTTTGAACTGTGAATTCTATAGAACTGGGTTTGAATCTCTGGACTGATTTCTGTGCTTTAAGATGGCCGGTTCCCGCCGCCATTTTGTGTTCCGGTCCAGGCCGCCATTTTGTGTTCTGGTTCCATCCGCCATTTTGTTCTCACCTCTCAGTAATGTCCTCTGTCTTCTGGGTCTTCACTCCTCCACTGGCTCCTCTGAGTCAGACCTCTACTATTCACTCCCATTCATTTACATGAACAGAAGCTGTTTTACTCACTGAGCTGTTCTGGATCCTGGGGAAACTTAGACCTTCATACTCGCCCGTCCATACTTCATCAACTGGCTGAGAGGTCCTGATGTTGAGACTCCAGCAACATCATCTCCACACTTCCACTTAAACTCAGTAAATGTTTCTTTAGTGTCCAGCCTCTTCTTGGGTCCTTCACCTACTTAAACCTTATAACAGGAGTTGGTGGATGAAAAGGTTGTAGGAATCAGAATAGGAAAGTGGAGGAGATGGAGCTGAGCAGAGTCTCCAAACAGCAGCAGTGGTGAACAGATGGTGTTTATCTTTGCTAGATTTGCTTCTCTTATCTTGTCTTGTTTTGGTTTTCCTGTTTACATCTCAGCACACCCTACTTCCATATTTGCGACTCCATGATGTGTTTTCAGTAAATCACTGTTCTTCTTCGTCATTAACTTAATTTCTGTTTTTGCTACACAGTCAGCTGTTCAGTTACTGGCACTTAAAGAAACCTGGATCACTCCACAGATCACGGCCACCCCAGCTTCACTCTCCACTAATTAAGCCCTTCAGGACAGTGAGGTGAAGTTGGACTGCTCATCAGTGACACCTGAAAGTTTTCCCCACAGCACCCCTCAACAGTCTCTCGTTACCAGAGGATCACGCCATCAGGATTACTTCACCATTTACAGTTTGATTGATCTATTGACCACCGGGCCCCCTGGGTCACTACTGTGATGAGTTTGACATGCTTCTCTGCCTTGACACAGACACATCCAGTGAAAGATTCTACACTACACCTTCAACGTGTCTGGATAGTCTCTGTCCTCTGTCTTCCAGGTCTGCCCTCACTGACCAGATCCATGAACATTGCACCATGCTCAGGAGTGCTGAGAGGAAGTGGCTCAAATCCGAGACTCCAACTACTCTAGTGGACAAAATCATTAACATTACTGACCCCTGGAAGGTTTTCTACACTTTCCAGGCACTCCTCTACTGGGGGCAGGTACCAGTAGAATAAAATATTAAAATAGGTTTTCCTGTGGGAAAAGTAGTTAAAACAGTGTCTCAGTAGAACAACGAACAGAGGCAAACAGTGATCTGCTGATTGGACTTGTTGCTCCATAGAAATGAGTTGGCTGTTGACAGGAGAATAAAATACATATTTTGTAAAAAGATAAGAAAGATCAAGTTTAAGTTTGAAATTAATTAATATTTATAAATATATTAATAGAAACTATAACAACTAACAAAATATACTTAGAGAGACAAATAAATTGCACAAGAACTTTTATGATAAAGAGAAGAAAATAATTATAATCTAAAGTATGGGAAATTGTTGTGGGAAAAAAAAGCAAAAGCAAATAGACTGGCCACAGAGACTGGTCCCATAGTCTTAGAAAGACTCTCCTTCATTTAAGAGCTTAATTTTGGTTTAAGGTAAGTTCTAACACTAGATCTCTGAAATGTTCCTTGTAATTTCTAAATAAAAAGTGTTTGTTAAAGTTAGTGAGATGTTTTTCCCACTTAAAACAAATATAGTTGATCAGTTTTTCTGGATCAATGCTGAGTCAACCTGCGTCTCTGTGGTGGAACAATCTGCTGCTCCTGTTGTTGTTGTAGCTAAATATCTGGTGAGTATTTAATGTTAATGTTTGTCATCACAAATAGAAGTAAAATAATGTTAAAGTTAGTGTAGAAGAACAGACACCGATTATAACGATCTGTAAATTAAGTTACCTAGCTAACGCTAGCCAATGCTAGGATAGCACGGCTGTCAGTCAGTTTGAAGCTAACTTTGTATTATTAGCTTAAATATAAATACGTGACTTGTAGATTTGATTGTAAAACATAAGTATTTCTCCAGATGTAGCGCTTCACATCGTCAGTCTGTGTCGTATTAATTGGTAACTTTTACCACATCATTTGCAGACGAACAGCGCCATCTAGTGTCCCAGTGTGTCTCCTGTGTTTCCTGCAGACACACCGAGCAGCATCAGGTGCTGGATCGAGCTGGATGACGTCTCTGTGCTGAAGGTTCTGTGGTTGCTGCTTCGTCTCCATCAACATTTAAACACAAACAAACTCCGGAAACACGGTGAGAACATTTGTCCCAGTTTGGACACTTTTCACTCGACGATTTGTTGAAAAAGACGAAGCTCCATCGACCACTTTTTGTAGCCTGACCTCGACTGACGACCCACTGACAGGGATCACAGCAGTCTGAGCATGGAAGATGTAAGATTAGATGGTTCACATCCAGGTGCTTTTACTGTGTATTTTAGCCAAAGTCAACGATCAGGTCCCTTAAATCAAAGTGTGTGGGAACATTAGTGCAAGTTGACGAGTTTCTAAAGATCCACAAGTAGTGAACAAGGTTTGAGCAGAGCTGCTGAGTCCTTAGACAAGAAAGCTGGAGATAAAGAGCCATTTGGTTTGAAACAGATAAGACACTTCTAAATAAATAGTAGCTACACAGTAGGTGTTGGTTTGAACCAGCTTGAAATAAGAAATAAGACCAGTGAACAGTGGGATTTGAACAATGAGACCTGTAAGTGGAGTCAATTGGTTTTATAGGAAGCAGTGAAACTGTTGGTATTTGACTAAAAAATCCCATTAGACAGGACAGACATGAACTCCTATGTAAACATGTGACGTTGGTGTAGAGATTAGAAAGACATTAAAAAAATGAATGCTCCATTTTCCACATATTGTCAATTCTGTGTGTATTTCTGGGGTCGTACCATTGGACGTGTTCACCTGAGCACGTGTCCTGTTTGAACAGTGTCAAATCAAAAAGGAAGTCTCACTGAGTTTTCTGTGTCTCTGGTTCACCAGAGCTTCACTTGGACAGCTGTCCTCACAGCAGACCCGAACCGGCCCGGCAGCCCGAGACTGATCCTGAGGAAGGTCCCAGCACCAGTCCCCTGCAGCAGCACCTTCCCAGGCTCCACATCCAGGTCTCCCACTCACATCCTTCCTCCCTCTTGAACTCCCCCTCTAACTCTCCTTCCACTTCTGATTATTTGTCATGCCTTTCTTCTGGCTTGTCTCTGAATTCCTCTTTGTCCTCCAGGTTTTCCCCTGATTCGTCCAGTAGCTGGTCCCCAGGTTCCTCTCCTGCCCCCTGCTCCTCCTCCTCCTCCTCCTCCTCCTCTTGTGGCTCCAGTCCTGGCTCCTTCTCTGATTCTTCTTCCTCTTCCTCCGGCTCCGCTGCCTCCTCTTCCACTAACTTGTCTTGTAGTCCTTCCAGATTGTCCCCTAACTCTTTGTCAAGCTCTCCTCCTAGGCAGCCCTGTGCAGCTCCGGAGGAAGACCGCTGGACTTGTGAGGTGCTCCAGGACCAGAACAAGATTGTCCTTAGAAGACTGCCGTCAGCGAGGTCTCCTGAACCCCGTGAGGTTTGTGTTGCACGCTCCGGTCCTTCATTCATCTCACATATTCTGTACATATACTGAGTTCTCTCTATTGATGTTGTTGTGTATTTATGTTGGTTGGATCTTTCCTGGCTGTGGTTTCCTTTCTTTCTTTCTGTGTTGAGAACAACTGTAATGAGGCAAAACAATTTCCCTCTGGGATTAATCTAGTTTTTTGAATCTTGAATCTTCCTCAGAGACCCCCCGAGCCTCCTGTGATGACAGCTGGCCCCAAGCCGAAGTGGGTGAGGAACATCCAGGCTGTTCTCAGGGAGAGGAACCGGCAGCGTGGTGTCAGAGGAGGTAAGAGAGCTGCTAGAGCTCCACAAGGTGAACCTCTGAGAAAACGAGCTTTTAATAATTAGTTTAACCTCTAACGTCCGTTTCTTTGAATTGATCTGCTGTGATTTTGTCTGATTTGATGTGATCTAACTTTCTTTGAATGGATTTAATATGTGCTTTTAATTTGATTTGATTTGTGGTGCCTTCATGTAATCGGGTCAGATTTTCTTTGAATTGATCTGCTGTGATTTTGTCTGATCTGAACTCAGATTTGATTTAATGTGTGGGTTTTATTGGAATCAGTCTTTATTTGATTTTAACCCACTTGATGATGACAGTAGTTGTAGTGTTCCAGGCTCCTCTGCTCACTAGCAGTGGAAACAAGAGGTGTGGTAACAGAACAGAAACAAGTAGTAGAATGAAACGTCCACATGTAAATCATCACGGTGAAACCTGGGAGAGGCTCATTCGATGCAGATGCTGTATGAAAAGGTGAGTTTGAAAGCTGCTGTATGTTTGGTACTTGGATAGATACAGTAAAGATCAGGTACCACTGGATATGCTCCAATTTCCTGCTCCTTAAACAACACATTGAATGAGTGAAGGTGAAGATGAGCAGTGAGACATTTTGGACAGGTCTTTGCTGGGTTGTTGTGTTTGTCTTGTTTCCCGCAGTGCTTACTTTGGACGACTCCAGGACCAAGAGGAGCCCAGCAGGAGAATAAGGAGAGAACAGATGAGGAGGAACGATATGAAGAAAACACCTGATGACTCCAGGAATTAGGAAACATGCTAAGAGGAGAAAAGAGACGAGAAGATTTGTCTTTACGGTGGACATGGAGGAGCATGAGGAACAGGTAATTAATGTGAGAATGAATCAAAGGTTTTGAGATTTTTATTTTATATCTGTGTTTGAGTGACTCCAAAACCCCAAATGATTATGATGTCATTCAGCAGGAGAAGCCAGAGCCTGGACGAGCCAACATGTGTGAATCTCTGATTGTCAACACCTCCAGGGAGATGATATCTTACAGAGACTTTCCTGCTCCACCTGCCAACAACATGCTCCAGTCTGAGCTGCTGCAGTACCTGCACCTCTACTCTCAGACCTTCAAACTGCTGCAGCACATCCACTGTGAGGTTGGTGGCCTTACATGATCATAGAGCTACCATGTCATCTACATGTGAGATGCGTTGCAGGATATTCAGTGCACTGTGTGTGTGTTTCTCAGACATCTGTGGTCAGTGTGAGGCAGACACCAGATTTTGATCAGAGGGAGACTGGTGTTTTTGATGCAGTGATAGTTTGAAGTGGACACGTGAACCCAGCCTCACGTGCTCCTGAAAGACTTCCCAGGTACCAGGACACAAGCTCACAGGTTGTACACTCTAATCAGGCTTTATCTGCAGCTGCTGCACTTTATCTCTGTTTGTCTGGCAGCTGTTTCCACAGCTGGAAACACTGAGGGTCTGCAGGGGAAGAAGGACATGAGTGTTACCATCTCTGTGCTGACCTGATGATCTAGAAGCTCTTCCCCTCATGGATCAACAGGGTGTTGGAGAAGATGCTAAACAAAAGATTTGACCACACACCATATGTCCTGAAGCCAAACCATGGGTAACAAAACCCCTTTATTTGATTTCACTTTGTGGAAGTGACAACAGAACAAATGAGACTTTTTCAGGCTTCTTTTATGTGAGTTCTGGTAAATGTTCTGATAATTGTTGTATTATAAACACAGTTTTTGTTCCTCTCTGTTAGATTTGCCTGCTCAGAGCACAGTCCTCTCCAGGTGGACTAGGTCACTGACTGACAGACAGCTACTAACCCTGCAAAACACCGGCCTGATCCCAGGAGAGAGAGCTGAAATCCACCAGAAGAGGCAGAGGTGTGGAGCAGGAGAGACACGCTGAGAAAACAGCTGAGATGGTCGTCTGTGCTCAACCAGGACCAGATCGGGACATGGCTGAAGAAACTAACAGTTTTCAGCTGGTGAGGATGAAAAGGACAACAAGGCCCTGCTACCATGGGTCTTCTTGGTCTCCATCAGTTCCAGCAACTCAAGCGACCTGGAAAACCTCCCACTGATCTGCCTGATTGAAGGCACCTGTCAATTGACTGCTGCTGTTGCTTGTTTTACTGTGCTGCTGTGACATGTGAATTTCCCCTTTGAGGGATCAATAAATGCTTTTCTTATCTTATCCTGAGGTTTTATTTCTCTGTTTTACTCCATAAATATTCAAATATATTAATATTGGTTCTAATTTTAAAGGTTCAATTAATTTTCATAAGCATCAGGTTATAAGTCAATTTATTATTTAGATGAGCAACATTTTACTTTATATATATTATGATTAATTGTTTACTGTACAAATAAATATGCAGAAAAACTCTTTGGATAATGAGGTCAATCTTTTTACCTATTAATTATATTCATTCATAATGAACACATATTGGCAGATTGTGTTTTAGTAACGTTACCAGACAATGAGAACAGGAAATGTGCTGCTGAACTAAAAAGGGATGTACAGTATATCAGCTTCTGTACCGTCATCAGCAAACACACACTGTTACTTGCTTCTACTTGTACCTTCCTGTCTCCCAAAACAAAGTTCTCCAGTTTAAGCAGAGATCAGATCTTTCTCCCTCAGACCGGAGGGATGTTGAAACAGAGAACAAACAAATTGTAGATGCTGTGATGATCTGTACTGGACACCACTGCTGAGTTTAGCTGACATTGCAAATTTATTGTTCACCTTTGTTTTCAATTTCATATGTTGATTAGATTAAATGGTGGTGTTTATGACCTGGATACAACAACTGGGTGAAAGGTTTTGTTCAGACACAGTTAATAACCATGAGAGCAAGTGAAATATATTAGAAACCACATTTTACAGATTAACCACCTTATTTTGAGTGCACTTTAGAAAAACTACATTAACTTATCAAAGTTAAAAAAAAAAAAACATTTTGCTAACTGTCAGCATGAATTGATTGACCAGTATAATAAATAATGGTTTACTTCATGACTACAGACAAGATGTTCATTTACAGCTCTGCAAAACCACATAATAACAGAATTATTGCACTGAGGTTTTATGCACTGGCCAAGCAGTGAGGCTGTAGTTTTTTCTTCGTTTACAAGGGAAAGTCTGACTGACACTATAACTTTGATGTTCACTTTTGTTTCGACTTCAAATGCCAATTAAACTGTGACTATGATTGTTTGACTGTTTGAGTTCACAGTTAGGCTTGTAGAATGTAAGGATGGATATAATTACTGGGTTGGTTCATAACTGCATTCTATACTATTACTGTATAGTATTTCCTGTTGCTCAAAGTGCAGCGTTTGTAAAGGCGTGAAAACAATGAAACAGTGTGTGTGTGTGTGTGTGTGTGTGTGTGTGTGTGTGTGTGTGTGTGTGTTTTGCTAAAGAGTCCGATTGCTGACCAAAGGTAAATGACCCTCATTTCTTTTGGCTCCTAATTCACTACACTGTATTTTAGGAACTAAGGCATTTAGTTAGTTAAGCTTTATTTAATGAGGAAATTTCACTGAGATCAAGATCACAATGGAGCAAACAACAAACATAGTCCATATATTTACTGTAATTTTAATTTATTATAACACTACAGTCTTTAACTTCAGTATCTTTTGCAGTTCTTTCTCATAGTAAGGTGTGCTGTGCCGTGCTGTACTGATTTGGTTTGTAATGCCTACAGAACAGCTCTACAGGTGTTCGGTGACACAGATTAATGCAGTGATTCATCTACAGAGACTTCCGTGAATCATGCTTATTACATATTAACTTAGGATGAACTACACCCACTCATGTTACGTCACACACTAAAGACTTCAACTATAAATGAGCAACAGGTCAGCAGTACACAACCGTAGCATATGTACCTTAGTGCTCAGAAGCTTCTTCTTTAATGTGTGCAGCTCCACTGCTTCTCCCTGTTTGCACAGAAACGATTTACTGATCTAATCTGGTTCATCTTTCGCTGCGCTGAAGCATGACTCGTCGTGTAGCTGTGGTTGGAGGAGGAAGTTCAGGTCTGGCCTGCATCAAGTCCTGTCTGGATGAAGGGCTGGAGCCTGTCTGCTTTGAAAGCAGTGATGATATCGGTGGTCTGTGGAGGTTTAAGGTGGGTCACACTATGTTCAACCTGGACTTCTCCTTCACTCAGACAACACATTTCTAAAGTGAGGATGACGCTTGTTTTACTGGACGATTGCAGGAGAATCCAGAGCCAGACAGGGCCAGCATCTACCACTCTGTCATCATCAACACCTCCAAGGAGATGATGTGTTTCAGTGACTTCCCCATTCCTGCACACTTCCCCAACTTCATGCACAACTCCCTGATCATGGACTACTTTCGAATGTACGATGACCACTTCCAGCTGACCAAGCACATACGCTTCAATGTGAGGATTCTTCACCAACTTTCTTAACACTGTTTAGATTACAAATAGTTTTAACAGTCATGTCTCTGAATTTGTCCTACTGATGGCTAATTGTCATGTTTCTCTGTTTCTGTCTCCCAGACCAAAGTCTTGCAGGTGAAGCAGAGGTCCGATTTTTCTCACTCAGGCCAGTGGGATGTTGAAACAGAGAACAAGGACGGTAAAAAGGAGAAACACATTTTTGATGCTGTGATGATCTGTATTGGACATCACTGCCACCCCAACCTGCCCCTCCACGACTTTCCAGGTATGATCCACAGATGTTAGCTGTGATTCCGTTTATTCAAGGGCGAGTGGGGCTGGAGATGTTTTGCAGTATCAAGGAGAGATAATGATATTTAATGATCAACCATGTACTAGTGGTTACATAATTGTGGTTGCATAAATCAGCGTGTCAATATGATGACCATAACAGTGCCTTTAGGGCAAAGCTGCAAAACCTACTTCAAACACAGATCAAAGTCTTTTTGTATAGCAGTTACCAGTCAGCGTGTGTTTTTTTTCCAGGCATTGACACTTTCAAGGGAACATATTTCCACAGCCGAGACTACAAGACTCCTGAGGAGTGGAGGAATAAAAAAGTTGTAGTGATCGGAATAGGAAACTCTGGAGGAGACCTAGCAGTGGAGCTGAGCAGAGTCGCCAAACAGGTCAAACTGAGACAGACAGATGTGTCTGAAATATGTGTACATTCAATTTACATTGACATTAAATGCAACCAGGGTCAAAATATTTTAGTGCTGAATCCAGAATACACAACACAAGCCATCAGAGAAGTTAAAACTGTCATTAAATGAAGACATGTAATGTACAAACATATTGAGTGACATGTCTTCTCTTTCCAGGTTTACCTGAGCACTCGAAGAGGAGCCTGGATTCTGAACAGAGTGGGAGACAATGGATTACCCCTCGATCTATCGTTTGATAGGACGTTGAATTTTTTTTGGAAAATCCTGCCCTATGGATTTTTCTGTAGTTTGGGAGAGAGACGACTGAACCAAAGATTCGACCACAGTCTCTACAATCTTCAGCCAAAGCACAGGTATCGTACTTGTTTCTGGTTTTGTACCATTATGAGGACGTCCCATCAACTACCTATCCTCTATTAGTATCTCTCTATTGAAAACCAAGGTGTTACATTCCCGTCACTACCTTCTTCTCTTCACATCTCTGTCTCCCTCTCTTCACCTTTCTGCAGGTACTGGCCCCAACATCCTGTTTGTCACTGGTTGTCTCTCTTCTTTTCTCTCTTTGCTCTCTACTCACCCCAACTGGTGGAGGCAGACGGTCGTCCATCCTGAACCTGGTTCTGTCAGAGGTTTCTTTCTATTAAAGGAAGTTTTTCTCTCTTACCTCTTGTCACTGAGCTTTTCTGCAGTTTTTGCAGTGTTCATCTACTGGTTATAACATAACTAACCAGTAGAAATGTGACTCTCAGGTTGATGAGCCAACATCCCACAGTCAATGATGAGCTGCCCAACCGCATCCTCTCTGGAACAATTCAGGTGAAACCCAACATCCGCAGATTTCAGGGATCCAGTGTGGAGTTTGATGATGGAAGTGTTGTGGAAGATATAGACCTGGTGGTAAGTTAACTTATTAAAAGTGGACACACACCAACCCCACTGCACTAATTGTTTTTCTGCAGTACAGTTTCCCTGTAGTCTGACTGACATGAACTCCTGATTTGCAGGTATTTGCCACAGGTTACAGGTTTTCCTTTCCATTCCTGGCCTCACATGTGGTCTCTGTGTCTGAGAATAAAGCATCTCTGTACAAGTATGTGTTTCCTCCTGAGTTGGACCGCCCCACGCTGGCCATCATTGGTCTGGTGCAGCCACTGGGAGCCATCATGCCCATCTCTGAGATGCAGGCCAGATGGGCCACACGTGTCTTTAAAGGTGAGACAGTCCTTTCTCATCACTCTGGCACTTTCAGAAGTATTCTGTGTTTATGAAGCTAAACTATTGTGTCACAATGTCTCCTTTGAAACAGGCTGCATCAAGCTTCCCTCAGTGGCAGCCATGCTAAAAGACATTCAGTGCAAGCAGGAGGCAATGACTAAAAGGTGCTGTGACAGATTTATTTACCTTTGTGATCACTGACATATTGTGTAGGTGATGAAGTCCAAACTGTATCTCCTCCACATGTTCAACCCGAGTCTCTTCTTCAGGTACGTCAGCAGTAACAGACACACCATCCAGGTGGACTATGTCACCTACATGGACGAGATAGCAGAACTTGTAGGAGTCCGACCAAGAATCTGGAGGTTGTTGTTGACTGATCCCAGGCTGGGCCTGAATGTGATGTTCGGCCCCTGTACCCCATACCAGTATCGTCTGAGAGGGCCAGGAAAGTGGGCTGGGGCCCGTCAGGCCATCCTCACTCAGTGGGAGAGAGTGGCTCAGCCCATGCAGACCAGGCCCTGTAATGATCCCAAACCCAAGAGATCATTCAAGTGGCTTCTGGTTCTGTCGGCTGCTGTAGTGGGTTTGGCTGTATTGGTTTACAGGAACAACCTCCCAGCCTTCGTACAGGATCCCACTGCACTGCTGGACAAGATGAAACAGTACCTGCCTGCACAGTGATGTGGAGCCCACACTGAATGAGTTTCAGCTGTAATTACACTGGTACATGTAATTTTTACACAACTGTCCCACGTCTTGAAGTAGTGATTATACTAGGAGACATTAGTGGGGCAGACACCACATCAGCTAGCTGATGTTATACTATACAAAAATCTAATATTCAGGATCTTGCATTGTGTGATATGAGGATTCTGTTGTGTTGAAATCCTGGCAAAGTTAAATTCTCCTAATAGGCGTTAATCTAAAACATTTATTATTTTAATAATACTTGTGCAATCCACACTTATGTATCATCTTTGTTTCTTTCTACACAGAGTTGCAATCAACCGTTCATATGAGCTCAAGCAATGAAATATATAATTTAACATGAATTGTCCACACTGTATTTCTTCACTTGCTATTACATAAACACTGACATTTATTCAATCATGTCACATTTTTCCAATTCTTAAAATCAGGTTATCTGACGCAGAGCTCTATGTTATACGATCTTTACTGTATCCAGGTGTAAACACCAGACTGTCATCTCACCTTATGACCTTTAACCAAATGTCTTAGGGTTGCAGTAAACAGAAACCCCATGGTCTCACCAGTTCAATACTTTTAAGGAAGCTACTGTATATTGTTTCTTGTTTACAACCAGCAGATGGAGACACGAGCAGAAAGCTGATATCTGATCCCTCAGTCAGCAGATTGTACAAGTAGACTGACTTTAATTATGGACATTATGAGGCTGTATTATAGAAAGCGACAAACATGTTGCCCTTAATTAACGACTGAGCTCATATTCATGTATAATCGCAGACGATGTAATCTACATATAATCACATTTTTGTGATCTGAGTAATATATTGAAGTTCGACCGCTAGATGCAAGATTAGATATTATTTACACTGGGGAAAATAAAAATAAGACCGTTTGATCGAAAGTTGAGACACGTCCTGTTGTTTCCGATAAGTGTTTCTAATAAAATAAAGTCAACTGGACAGTAATAGTGGGACACGGTGTGTTGTTTTCGAGCAGAGGCGTCGTCCATTGGCCTGTCAGTGTGTGTAAAACCTCCGTGGGTCGTTTTGAAGGTACTGATCCAGAGCTCTCACTCCACCCACTGTCCACTCCCATGCAACTCTAAGGAGACATTTCCGTCCTCGAATCGCAACAGGTAAGAAAAATGCAAAAGACGACTATAATCAGTGAAAACGTGTTGAGTTGTGTTAAAAAAACGCGACGTTGCAGCTGAATCGAGAGTTTTGACAACTTCCGTGCGGAGCTGGACCACAGGGTTCAACTGTGTGTTGGAGCACATCGAGGTGGGAAACCCGCTGGATCCCAAAGTACAATCACGACAGAAATACGACTAGTAGTTACAAATTAACTCGAGGTGAACTTTGATTATAGTAACGTCTTGGTCGTGTGGCACAGATCCAACCTGTAGAGAGGAAGTCCACCCCACGGGTGTAAACAAGAGCAGAGACATCCCACAGAAAACAATCCCAAAGAGGCTCTGCTGGTTTGATCCTCTGTGCTGCGTCCTTCTTTCTCGTTTGGGGTTCATTTACCTTCTTCAAACTTCTCTATATGTTTGCACAGAAAGAAAGGGAACCACAACCAGGAAAGATCCACACCAGCAGATCCTCAAATCATTTTTCAGAGCTGAAGCATGACTCGTCGTGTAGCTGTGGTTGGAGGAGGAAGTTCAGGTCTGGCCTGCATCAAGTGCTGTCTGGATGAAGGGCTGGAGCCTGTCTGCTTTGAAAGCAGTGACGATATCGGTGGTCTGTGGAGGTTTAAGGTGGGTCACACTATGTTCAACCTGGACTTCTCCTTCACTCAGACAACATATTTCTAAAGTGAGGATGACGCTTGTTTTACTGGACGATTGCAGGAGAATCCAGATCCAGACAGGGCCAGCATCTACCACTCTGTCATCATCAACACCTCCAAGGAGATGATGTGTTTCAGTGACTTCCCCATTCCTGCACACTTCCCCAACTTCATGCACAACTCCCTGATCATGGACTACTTTCGGATGTACGCTGACCACTTCCAGCTGACCAAGCACATACGCTTCAATGTGAGGATTCTTCACCAACTTTCTTAACACTGTTTAGATTACAAATAGTTTTAACAGTCATGTCTCTGAATGTGTCCTACTGATGGCTAATTGTCATGTTTCTGTCTCCCAGACCAAAGTCTTGCAGGTGAAGCAGAGGTCCGATTTTTCTCACTCAGGCCAGTGGGATGTTGAAACAGAGAACAAGGACGGTAAAAAGGAGAAACACATTTTTGATGCTGTGATGATCTGTATTGGACATCACTGCCACCCCAACCTGCCCCTCCACGACTTTCCAGGTATGATCCACAGATGTTAGCTGTGATTCCGTTTATTCAAGGGCGAGTCGGGCTGGAGATGTTTTGCAGTATCAAAGAGAGATAATGATATTTAATGATCAACCATGTACTAGTGCTTACATAAATGTGGTTGCATAAATCAGTGTGTCAATATGATGATTATAACAGTGCCTTTAGGGCAAAGCTGCAAAACCTACTTCAAACACAGATCAAAGTCTTTTTGTATAGCAGTTACCAGTCAGCGTGTGTTTTTTTTCCAGGCATTGACACTTTCAAGGGAACATATTTCCACAGCCGAGACTACAAGACTCCTGAGGAGTGGAGGAATAAAAAAGTTGTAGTGATCGGAATAGGAAACTCTGGAGGAGACCTAGCAGTGGAGCTGAGCAGAGTCGCCAAACAGGTCAAACTGAGACAGACAGATGTGTCTGAAATATGTGTACATTCAATTTATATCGACATTATATGCAACCAGGGTCAAAATATTGTAGTACTGAATCCAGAATACACAACACAAGCCATCAGAGAAGTTAAAACTGTCATTAAATGAAGACATGTAATGTACAAATATATTGAGTGACATGTCTTCTCTTTCAAGGTTTACCTGAGCACTCGAAGAGGAGCCTGGATTCTGAACAGAGTGGGAGACAATGGATTACCCCTCGATCTGTTGTTTGATAGATCATTTAATTTTTTTTGGAAAATCCTGCCCTATGGATTTTTCTGTAGTTTGGGAGAGAGACGACTGAACCAAAGATTCGACCACAGTCTCTACAATCTTCAGCCAAAGCACAGGTATCGTACTTGTTTCTGGTTTTGTACCATTATGAGGACGTCCCATCAACTACCTATCCTCTATTAGTATCTCTCTATTGAAAACCAAGGTGTTACATTCGCGTCACTACCTTCTTCTCTTCACATCTCTGTCTCCCTCTCTTCACCTTTCTGCAGGTACTGGCCCCAACATCCTGTTTGTCACTTGTTGTCTCTCTTCTTTTCTCTCTTTGCTCTCTACTCACCCCAACTGGTGGAGGCAGACGGTCGTCCATCCTGAACCTGGTTCTGTCAGAGGTTTCTTTCTATTATAGGAAGTTTTTCTCTCTTACCTCTTGTCACTGAGCTTTTCTGCAGTTTTTGCAGTGTTCATCTACTGGTTATAACGTAACTAACCAGTAGAAATGTGACTCTCAGGTTGATGAGTCAACATCCCACATTGAATGATGAGCTGCCCAACCGCATCCTCTCTGGAACAATTCAGGTGAAACCCAACATCCGCAGATTTCAGGGATCCAGTGTGGAGTTTGATGATGGAAGTGTTGTGGAAGATGTAGACCTGGTGGTATGTTAACTTATTAAAAGTGGACACACACCAACCCCCCTGCACTAATTGTCTGTTTTTCTGCAGCACAGTTTCCCTGTAGTCTGACTGACATGAACTCCTGATTTGCAGGTATTTGCCACAGGTTACAGGTTTTCCTTTCCATTCCTGGCCTCACATGTGGTCTCTGTGTCTGAGAACAAAGCATCTCTGTACAAGTATGTGTTTCCTCCTGAGTTGGACCGCCCCACGCTGGCCATCATTGGTCTGGTGCAGCCACTGGGAGCCATCATGCCCATCTCTGAGATGCAGGCCAGATGGGCCACACGTGTCTTTAAAGGTGAAACTGTCTTTTCTCATCACTCCGTCCCTTTCAGAAGTATTCTGTGTTTAAGAAGCTAAACTATTGTGTCACAATGTCTCCTTTGAAACAGGCTGCATCAAGCTTCCCTCAGTGGCAGCCATGCTAAAAGACATTCAGTGCAAGCAGGAGGCAATGAATAAAAGGTGCTGTGACAGATTTATTTACCTTTGTGATCACTGACATATTGTGTAGGTGATGAAGTCCAAACTGTATCTCCTCCACATGTTCAACCCGAGTCTCTTCTTCAGGTATGTCAGCAGTAACAGACACACCATTCAGGTGGACTATGTCACTTTCATGGACGAGATAGCAGAACTTGTAGGAGTCCGACCAAGAATCCGGAGGTTGTTGTTGACTGATCCCAGGCTGGGCCTGAATGTGATGTTCGGCCCCTGTACCCCATACCAGTATCGTCTGAGAGGGCCAGGAAAGTGGGCTGGGGCCCGTCAGGCCATCCTCACTCAGTGGGAGAGAGTAGCTCAGCCCATGCAGACCAGGCCCTGTAATGATCCCAAACCCAAGAGATCATTCAAGTGGCCTCTGGTTCTGTCGGCTGCTGCTGTGGGTTTGGCTGTATTGGTTTACCGGAACAACCTCCCAGCCTTCGTACAGGATCCCACTGCACTGCTGGACAAGATTAAACTGTACCTGCCTGCACAGTGATGTGGAGCCCACACTGAATGAGTTACAGCTGTAATTACACTGGTACATGTAATTTTTACACTACGGCCTCAGTTCTAAAAACAATATACAAACCTTTAGCAGCAGCTTCACAACCCAGCAGTACTACAGTTAAATTTTTTTATTCTGAATATCATGTTGTGTAATTTATAGGATTGTAGTGAGGGATCTCTACCTTGATGGGAAAGTTATATTCTCGTAATAGATGTTATTCCTGAGCTACTATTATTAATTATTATTGGTGAATCCACACTTGTATTTTGTCTTTGTCCCTTACTACACAATGTTACATTCATCTGATCCTTTAGTTTCAGCCATGTCGCAGACATCTCATTTATTTTGCCCATTGTATGCCCACAGCATAACACAACCACTGCCATGCTTTTCTCATGCCTTGTATAGTCTTTAATAATATTGAATTTTGATTTGTGGAAAGCTTATTTGCTTATTATTATATTGTTAATGCTCTTTTATTTATATGTATCTGCATATATGTATATGTGTGTGTGTGTGTGTGGGTGCGTGTGTGTGTGTGTATAAAGAAGAGCATAGCTAAGAAGCAACACAGATGCAGTTAAACATTTTTTTTAAAAATAATCATTATCATATTTTTTAAATTTTGTTTCCTTGCCAGTTCTTTATATTAATGTTACAGTTTGGGTTTTCTTTCATCATTCATTTTTTTTAATTTTTTACGTAAGTCAGCGCTTTCTACAACAACAGTGTTACTAAATATTTTTCTTACTTACATAATTACATTCCTGGCAGGAAACTGGACCATGTAAAGATGAAGTCTTTTACAGTATAAGAAAATCTCATCCCCACCTCTAGAAATCTCCCAAATGAATTGGCTTTTATGAAACAGCTAAATAAGAACACAGTATTTTTCTCTGAGGCTGTTAGCAGTTTTGTTTGCAAACACAAGTAAATCAGATGATAACTCGAGCTGTTTACTATATCACAATCCCGATTGCTGTTTATACCTTTGTAATTACTTACAATACTTTACATAAATAAAAAATGTTGATTTCACCAAATGGCATGTGTATTATATATAACATGATTTGATTTATTATTTGCAGCTTGTCCAGTGTATCATTTTCAAGTTCTGAGTTTGTACAAAAACTATTAAGGAACTATTTGTCTGGACCAGACAACATTCCTGGGCGGGCCCTCAGAGCTTGTGCTACAGAGCTGGCTGATGTACTCACCTCCATCTTTAACCTCTCACTCGGCCAGTGCATCGTCCCCACCTGTTTAAAGACCACAACCATTGTCCCCCTCTCTAAGGAGAGCCCCCCAACCTGCTTAAATGACTACAGGCCGGTAGCACTCACTCCAATCATTATGAAGTGTTTTGAGAGAGTGGTGCTGGCCCACATCAAAAGCAGTATACCGGATACATTGGACCCCCTGCAATATGCATACCGACCAAACGGGTCCGCTTCAGACGCTATTGCCGCAGCCCTTCACATTTCCCTCTCCCACCTGGAAGATAAGGACACTTACATCAGGATGCTCTTTATCGACTACAGTTCTGCCTTCAAAACAGTCGTCCCTCATAAGCTCTCTCACAAACTGCTAACACTTGGACTACACCCTACACTCTGTGACTGGCTCCTAGACTTCCTGACTGGCAGACCACAGTCTGTCAGGATTGGAAATAAGGCTTCAGCCACTACAATAACAAACATTGGCACCCCACAGGGGTGTGTTCTCAGTCCCATCCTATTATCTATTCATCGCTATTCACACATGACTGTGTTGCCTCCCATAAGGACAACATCATCCTGAAGTTCGCTGATGACACGGCAGTGATAGGAAAGATCACTGGCGGGGATGAAGCAGCCTACAGGAGGGAAGTGGCCAGTCTGGTGGCATGGTGTGAGGACAACAATCTCACCCTCAACACAGACAAGACAAAGGGATGATAGTGGACATGAGGAAAAAGAGCTCAACTCACCAGCCACTGTTTATCCGAGAGCTTGAAAGGGTGAGCAGCTTTAAATACCTGGGGGTCAACATAAGTGAGGACCTCACCTGGACACTAAACACCACACAACTGGTCAAGAAGGCACAACAAAGACTGTACTTCTTAAGAAGGATGAGGAAGTTTGGCATGTCTCCCAAGATCCTCAACAGCTTCTACAGCTGTGTTGTGGAGAGCGTCCTTACTAGCTGCATTACTGTGTGGTACGGCAACACTACTGTGGCAGACCGTAAACGTCTGCAGAGAGTGGTGAAGACTGCTGAGGAGATCATCAGAACTCCACTGCCCTCTCTGCAGACCATTTACCATCGTAGAGTTCACAGGAGAGCTGCCACCATCCTCAAAGACCCCACACATCCCCAACACAGACTGTTCACACCTCTCCCCTTAGGACGAAGGTACAGGAGTGTGAAATGCAGGACGTCCAGACTAAGCAACTCCTTCTTTCCCTCAGCCATCAGACTCTTAAATGCATAACTCCCACAACATACAAATATCATATGTCATTGCCATGTTAATGATACTGCTGCTGTTACGGTACTATTTGCACATTTTGTACTGCACTATTGCACATACTATTTGTACATATTTTATTTTATTAACATTACTTGATTATTGTATTCTATTCTTATTTCTAAGCCCTATTTGTATTGTACTGTTTAAGCTGTAGGCATTCACTGTGGGCGGCAAAGAAAGAATTTCATTGCACAGGGAAACTCGTTTCCTCACTGTGCATATCACAATAAACACTTTGAATCTTGAATCTAAAGAACTAAAAGAAGTCCCCGATTTACTAAGCGTCTCACTCCTGGTCAACAGGTGGACTATTAACATTCATAAGTTAGGAAATCAGAGTAGTCACCTGGAGTACAATGCACAGGCCTAAACACTGACACGAGTGTAAACCACGTTATGCAAGTAAGAACAGACTAAATGTGGGAACAGGAAATTACATAATACAACAACTAGAAGTATATTACTTAGGTTTTTATCAGCTGTGTCGTCTTCTGTTTGTTTTTCCGTATGAACATAAAGTTCTCACTTTCCACTGTCTAACAACTACAAAGCTCAGCTGTCAGAAAAACTACAATACGTCACTTTAATTGACACTTTTCGACTCACGGTGTCGTAAAACAGTGACGTCACCGCCTTTCCTGCAAATAGTCCGACCTCTCGCTGGAAGTTAAGAGTAAAAGACTTCAGTAACTTTCAGTAACTTCATGTCTCTCCCACTGTGAACGGGCTCAGGTGTTTCTCTTAAACGTCCTGTGTGCAGCGGAGTTTACTAACGAGTTACACATTCATGCTACAGGGTCCAAAGGTAAGTGTGTGTGTTATTCCACCGATACTTTTTACGTTTCAGCTCATCTACTGAACTAAGTTATCTGCATGAACACACTGATTTAGTTAAGTTGCTCGAACTAATGGTTTGTTTTTTTCTCATTTATTGGTTGAAGCTGCTTTTTGCAAACCTTTTTTTTCTATTTGCTGTGCAGTTAAACGCATATTCTGTAACACAGGTCACGCATTGGGTAGGCCAGATGAATTATCTTCTTTGCTTTCTGCAAAAGTGCTCACATCTTTTTTTGTATTAGACTGTCTTGGTGTGTTGTTTAAAATGACTATGACATTAAAAAACAGTCAATGTTTTAGTCACTTAAAACATTACTATAGATGCTGGGTCACATTAACAAATGTATTAATTTAATAATCTGAATGATAAAGTGTGTGTGGACTCTTTACACAAGTGTTACCACACTGGAGACATATTAAGATTCAAGACTGAAGATTCAAAAAACTTTATTAATCCCGGAGGGAAATTGCTTTGCTTCGTTACAGTTGCTCTCAACTTGGACAGAAAGAAAGGGAACCACAACCAGGAAAGATCCACACCAACAGATCCTCAAATCATTTTTCAGAGCTGAAGCATGACTCGTCGTGTAGCTGTGGTTGGAGGAGGAAGTTCAGGTCTGGCCTGCATCAAGTGCTGTCTGGATGAAGGGCTGGAGCCTGTCTGCTTTGAAAGCAGTGATGATATCGGTGGTCTGTGGAGGTTCAAGGTGGGTCACACTATGTTCAAGCTGGACTTCTCCTTCACTCAGACAACATATTTCTAAAGTGAGGATGACGCTTGTTTTACTGGATGATTGCAGGAGAATCCAGAGCCAGACAGGGCCAGCATCTACCACTCTGTCATCATCAACACCTCCAAGGAGATGATGTGTTTCAGTGACTTCCCCATTCCTGCACACTTCCCCAACTTCATGCACAACTCCCTGATCATGGACTACTTTCGGATGTACGCTGACCACTTCCAGCTGACCAAGCACATACGCTTCAATGTGAGGATTCCTCATTAACTTTCTTAACACTGTTTAGATTACAAATAGTTTTAACAGTCATGTCTCTGAATGTGTCCTACTGATGGCTAATTGTCATGTTTCTCTGTTTCTGTCTCCCAGACCAAAGTCTCGCAGGTGAAGCAGAGGTCTGATTTTTCTCACTCAGGCCAGTGGGATGTTGAAACAGAGAACAAGGACGGTAAAAAGGAGAAACACATTTTTGATGCTGTGATGATCTGTATTGGACATCACTGCCACCCCAACCTGCCCCTCCATGACTTTCCAGGTATGATCTACAGGTTATAAAAAAACTCTTCATTTCAATCAAGCACAGTTTAAGAAATGCTTGTGGCTCACTAGTGCTCAAGACCTTTTGGAGAAGACATTTTGATTTTAACCATCTACTCAGTGTTTACCAGTAGGTTTCAGTCATCTTTAAATATACAAGTTTCATGTGGTATATTTTTAAAAATGTGCCAAAACACCTTGATAAAGTCATATTGATACTTTTGGTGTAGAAGCCTTAAAACACCATTCATCCTAAATAGTGTATAGGTCTTTAATGTTGTTTTTACATTGGTCCATCTGCTCCTCCAGCCATATACAGGGTCTCCCAACAAAATGTCAACAATGTAAGAGTATAATACATTTTGTCTTATAGTCACAAATCTCTTACAGGCATTGACACTTTCAAGGGAACATATTTCCACAGCCGAGACTACAAGACTCCTGAGGAGTGGAGGAATAAAAAAGTTGTAGTGATCGGAATAGGAAACTCTGGAGGAGACCTAGCAGTGGAGCTGAGCAGAGTCACAAAACAGGTCAAACATTTATGGGTTCTCAGGAGTACACTATTCTTTAATCTGCTGGCGTAATGACTTCTTAAAACTTACATTTCAGGTATATCTAAGCACTCGAAGGGGGTCCTGGATCCGAAACAGAGTTTCAGACAATGGTCTTCCAGGTGATTTGCTATACAACAGGGTAATGCTTTGTTTTCGAAAAGCTCTTCCCTTTGGGTTATTCTGCAGCATTACAGAAAGACAACTCAACCAAAGATTTGATCACACTCTCTACAACTTGAAGCCAAAGCACAGGTATTGCAGCAAGAGTAGTCAAAGACTTTTCTATGATTGCAATACTTGCAGTGTTACTTATCAGTCTTAATGTGACTCTCAGGTTGTTCAGCCAACATCCCACAGTCAATGATGAGCTGCCCAACCGCATCCTCTCTGGAACAATTCAGGTGAAACCCAACATCCGCAGATTTCAGGGATCCAGTGTGGAGTTTGATGATGGAAGTGTTGTGGAAGATGTAGACCTGGTGGTAAGTTAACTTATAAAAGTGGACACACACCAACCCCACTGCACTAATTGTCTGTTTTTCTGCAGCACAGTTTCCCTGTAGTCTGACCGACATGAACTCCTGATTTGCAGGTATTTGCCACAGGTTACAGGTTTTCCTTTCCATTCCTGGCCTCACATGTGGTCTCTGTGTCTGAGAACAAAGCATCTCTGTACAAGTATGTGTTTCCTCCTGAGTTGGACCGCCCCACGCTGGCCATCATTGGTCTGGTGCAGCCACTGGGAGCCATCATGCCCATCTCTGAGATGCAGGCCAGATGGGCCACACGTGTCTTTAAAGGTGAGACAGTCTTTTCTCATCACTCCGTCCCTTTCAGAAGTGTTCTGTGTTTAAGAAGCTAAACTATTGTGTCACGATGTCTCCTTTGAAACAGGCTGCATCAAGCTTCCCTCAGTGGCAGCCATGCTAAAAGACATTCAGTGCAAGCAGGAGGCAATGACTAAAAGGTGCTGTGACAGATTTATTTACCTTTGTGATCACTGACATATTGTGTAGGTGATTAAGTCCAAACTGTATCTCCTCCACATGTTCAACCTGAGTCTCTTCTTCAGGTACGTCAGCAGTAACAGACACACCATCCAGGTGGACTATGTCACCTACATGGACGAGATAGCAGAACTTGTAGGAGTCCGACCAAGAATCCGGAGGTTGTTGTTGACTGATCCCAGGCTGGGCCTGAATGTGATGTTCGGCCCCTGTACCCCATACCAGTATCGTCTGAGAGGGCCAGGAAAGTGGGCTGGGGCCCGTCAGGCCATCCTCACTCAGTGGGAGAGAGTGGCTCAGCCCATGCAGACCAGGCCCTGTAATGATCCCAAACCCAAGAGATCATTCAAGTGGCCTCTGGTTCTGTCGGCTGCTGCTGTGGGTTTGGCTGTATTGGTTTACCGGAACAACCTCCCAGCCTTCCTACAGGATCCCACTGCATTGCTGGACAAGATTAAATTGTACCTGCCTGCACAGTGATGTGCAGTTGATTTTTGATATTTGACTGATGTAATTATAACTGTATAGTACATGGCAGAAATGCTGATAGGGATTTATCAATTATAATTAACACAGTCAAGTTTGAATGCTAAAAAATGTAGCAATCACATATAAATAAAATTTATAAAAATGATATAAGTTGTAGACATTAGACTAATTGTTAATTTACTAATGAGGTAATTCATTTGCAAGCACTAGTATTTTAATGTCACACATGGTAAATCTAGTCTACTGGCCCACTTTACACTGTGGATTGGCCAGTGATGCCACCTAATGGCAGCTTCATGATGATTCTTAATTAACATGACTCAAATACAGGAGGAGAAATACTGAGATGATGCTTGCTCATCGTTAAGCTCAATATTGGTTTATTATAAAGGCTTTCTCCTTCTTATAATTATTATTTTTTAAAGAAATCAAATGATCTGTAGGCTTGCCTGGTTTTGACATTCAATCCATTTGTGAACCTTGTGCGTGGCTGTGAAAGAGAAATGTCATGTGCCTTCATCACTTCTAATTTATCCACTTACATTTGTAATACATCATCACATATCCATAACAGACTTTGTTAACCATATATTGTTTTGCATATTCTGTTAGATGTATGGTTAAAAAGAAAGAAAGAAAGGCAGGCAGACAAAGACAGAAAGAACGATAAGATGATAGACAGACAGACAGATAGATAGATAGATAGATAGACAGACAGATAGATAGATAGATAGATAGACAGATAGATAGACAGATAGATAGATAGACAGATAGATAGATAGATAGACAGACAGACAGACAGACAGACAGATAGATAGATAGATAGATAGATAGATAGACAGACAGATAGATAGATAGACAGATAGATAGACAGATAGATAGATAGACAGACAGACAGATAGACAGATAGATAGATAGACAGATAGATAGATAGATAGATAGACAGATAGACAGATAGATAGATTTCAGTATAGCCGCCGTGAACTACCGGTAGACCCGGAACAAGAACGGTCCACGTGTGACTCGTTAACATTTGGGTTGCCAGGTTTAGAGTGAGGCTTTTAGTAATTAGAATATATAATTTTTTCTAAACTAATATTTAACAGGTCTCAAGATGTAAGTATCAAGTATCTACTTGTAATCAAATCAGAAACTGACTATATACTACAGTCTCCCTATGCAGCTATGTGTTTTAAAAAGTCTGTTAAAACTATTACTATATGAGCCTGTTACTGCTTATTCAAAGTATGTGTTGAATTCTTGATAATTCTATTGCATATCAAATTGTTTGATATCAAAGGCTTCACTGAATTTCAATAAAACCTCATAGTAGTAAAGACTCGTTCTTGTACAGTTTTTTTCACACTATAATAATCTTGTATAATAACCAGTGCAGGTCATCAACTACCAGTCACTGCTATAGATCAAGACAAAGACCAGTTCATATTTGTGCATTATTAGATTTTATTTTCCGTAACTATGGATTGCGCTACATTACATTTTATTTGACTTAAAGTTATCCATGTTTGTGTGTAGTTATAATATTAGATTATTATAATGTTATGATGATGTACGTCTATATCCTGTATAATTCCAATACCAATGTTGTCAGCAGGATATAAATGTAAGTTTTCTCTGTAGAGGAAACCGACTCTCTGTGGTCTCTCTGAGTGAATGAGTGGTGTTGAGATAACACAAGTGTGACTGAACACCTGCAAAGCGGGTTGGAGAGTGTGAGAGAGGGGGATGTGAGATTATAAATCTGGCAACTAGAGTCTGCCATCTTTGATTGTGCGACAGGCCGCGGCGCGAGCGGGGCCTCACTCCTCTAGAAAACGGTCTGGCACGAGATAACGGGCGAGGAGAGACACTGGACCACCGAAGGACTGCGAACCGGATCCCGTAGCAGCGGCCCGACAGACGAGCACGGCCCGGTGGCTTGAACCGGCGCACAGGACACAAAACTGAAGCCGTGCATGTGGAGAGTGGTTAGTTAGCAACCAGCGAGCATCGTAGCTAGCCCCCGTTAGCAGGCTAGCCAGCTTTTGTAATCCGCCGGCCAGACTCACAGTCGTCCACCGCAGACCAGGCCGAAACCGGATTCAAAGGAGGCCACAAAACAGCCAAAAGGACAAAGAAGGCACCGGCGGTGGCAGGTGGGTCTGCATGTCACGTCAGTGGAAAATTTAAAGTTCTGCTCCGTAGCTGATGTGTTGGTGTTCACAGCGCTAGCTGGTTAGCATGCTCCGGCCACTGACGGGCTGAAAGTGGATGTGATGGCGACTAGTGCGAAACGAAACTGTGCTAAACGATGCAGCTGACGGCCTGCACCCTAAGAGCACCGTGTTTACATTGTATAGCAAAATAATTTGCTGTTTTAGTTTTAACGTTGATCATTTTGATAACATTTGCGCAATTAACGTGTTATTTGAGGCCGGTCTGCTTGAGTTCCGGGCGGACAGGGCCTCTACTCCCTGCCGGTACGAGCCACCCAGCCCACCAGCAGTTGGGTTCATAGAGACCTATTGTTTGAGGAAGTGTTTGCTTGTTCAATAATGTTCTGCTGTTTAAGATTAATAAATAAAAATAAGTTGTGTTCACAGAGAGGGGTGGCCTGCAGACTCATCAATGGCAGTGATTTACTCAAACAGTGCGACACTACATTACATTACTAGACGTTCTGGGGATGTTTTATTCATGTGTCATTATGTGAGTCTTGTATACAGATTTGCACAGTCATTTTTTTCCTTTCATGATATCTTGCACATTCAACAAAGTGTGTGTGTTTTAAGGAGCACATTTTTTGTGTGTGAGTGCGCTTTGGAGAGTTCAGCTTGGCTGCGGTGAGAAAGAGTCCAGATGATTCATAAACTACTGGGAGATGGAAACTACCTGGAAGAGTATCAGTAGACAATGTTGTTTAATGTGTGCATTCATGATTTGAAATGGGTCCACATCTGCTTAATTTGAGGGAAGCCATTCAGATGTGTATTGATTGGAGTAGTGCTTATTGATTGACCAGTCAGTGACATGATCTGCTCACAGAGCTTTTACTAGCATGCATTTTTTCCCCCCCCAAACACTTTGGGTAATTTAAACAAAAGGAAATGCTAACAATTTCTGTCTTATGATTCCTCTTGCAATCAACTGGCTTTGGGAAGGATCAAATGTAACATTTTATACAGTTTATCACTTTGTTTCTTATAAATCCCTACGTGTGTGTTTGTAGCTGCCATTTGTTGTAAAATATGTTTATGGTGAGCATCAACTGTGTGCATTTTAACATCCAATTTGTGAAAACATAGCCACCCTCCAGTTCCTCATATGTTTAATGAAATTACTTACAACCCCAAAGGGAAATCGTCTCCTTTGGGAGCTATTGATGGCCTGGTGTTAGAGAATCACAATAGTCTTAAGTGTCTTGCAGTATTAACCATTTTTCAAGGCTTTTTGTTCATTTGGCTAAAACCAGTAAACACAAGTGCTAGTGGAAGATGTCCCTTGCACTGATACTTGATGTGTAATAATGCTAATCAGTCTAAGTTGGCCATATGAGCCAGGTTGAGTAGTCCAGCATCTGTGAGGAGTGACAGCTTGATTTGGTATTCATGCCCTTAACCCATGTTGGTACAAATAGCTGTAATCTTGTCATTATTTTGGCTCTTGCAGCTGATGATTGAGATATTATACCCTCTAGTGTTAGATTTGTGGCCACTGTTCTTCACTGGAGACAGTACTTTAAAACAAACCAATAGGAACAGTGAAATGCAAGCCTGTTCGTTAAGCACCCATCACTAGGTCGTCTGCCAGACGTCTTATTTTGTGACTTTACAGTTACATTAGACAGGTTGGTCCCATGGCACAGTGTCAACAAAACATAAACACTGTACAGGTACATCATCCGAGTTGAACCGGAAGTCGGTCTACAAGAAAGAAGAGCCATACTGTGTTTACCCTCATTTACATGTAAAGTTGTTATTTTGAGTGTTTGGAAATGGGGAAGCAAAGGACTTACCTTGATGGATAAACAGTGATGCAGATGTGCATTCACACTCGCTGAGGGTCATGCTGGAGGTCAGGCAGAGGAGATCAAGCTTGAGCAGGAATGTGTGCTTGATGAGAAATGTTGATGTGCTTTTCTTTCACAGTCTCTTAATGTGCCCTAAAACTAGAGTTCTCAGTGAATAAAAAAGTATTTTTAATGTTCCTAGGTGACATTGGCTGCCAGGTTTCTGCTGTCTTGTCCTGTTTTTTCCTATTTTGAAACACATCCTTACACACCCCATATCCTTCTGATGTCAGGATGTTTGTGCACATCATGAATATTATGGATACAGTACATTGAGATCTTCCATCCACCCTCTGCCTCATAGTCCCTTACCTGACACTTGACAACAGGAGAGTTGTTTTCTGATCCCTTTGGTTAGGATTAGACATGTTAAATAAAAAGGTGATTGCCATGTATGAGCCTCTAAACACTCTCAATAGCCAAGGAGGAGTCAAGCATTTCTGCTGTATCTAACAAAATCAAACTAGAATCACAGAATTATGCTAAATGCAGCTGTTTTATATGTCAGTTTCTCATAAATTGTGCCTACAGACCTGTAATCAGTCTGTTCTGCCAAATTTGGAAGTCACATTCAGCCTGTGATTCAACAACATTTTTTGTCTTTTCTTATTGTTCTGCTGTACATAGTAGACACAAATCAACAGCTGTGTGTTAAAGGAATTCTGTGTTGACAACATTTGGGTCAGCAGGCACTAGCACCAGTGGTTTGTCTAGACCTGTTATGTGTTGGACTAAAAGACTGAGACAAGTGAATTATGTGTTGTCACCTCTGCAAGTCAATTGAAGTGTGCGCTCGGCTTGAGTGTGTGGCACTGTTATTTCTTGAAGAACGCGTTTCAGATGGATGGAGAATAAAATACAGTTCTCAGCCTTCAGTGATCAGCAACCATTGCTCCAACTAGAAAAATTTTATGTTCAGTCTGTGTCTGTTCCAAGATAATGTCTGTATAGCTTGTTTACTGCATATCTTCTGCATTCGTTAAATGGACACAGAGGCACACTTTGATGCTCAAGTCCATAGCAATGTAAAGTTTTTACTTGATGAACACAGTTGAATGAGTAATCTAAAGGAGATGGACAGAATATAAATCCAGTTTCAGATTAGATTGATTTGCTACCGGTTCCCTTACATTACTTAATTTTTAGGGCATTGTATTATTAAGACTATTAAGACACACAAAGTGTGAATACAATTTTTTATTTTTTTTTATTTTATTTTTTTTGTCGTCAGACATAATTTAATCTTACTGTGTTTTTCCTCACAGGGGAAAACTTATAATCTTAAAAATGTATGAGTTGAACTTTTTTTTTTAATGCAGACTAATCTCATAGTTAATTTTTTCATCCATTAATAATAAATTACCTTGGTGTGACTTAGAAAAGACACAGCAGCCCCAAGCATGCTGTCACCCTGTGCTTGAAACTCTTCACCCTAGTTTACTTTTTGGCTTTTACCTTTCTTGCTATTCCCTTCTAATGTTCCAAGTTTCTCACACCACTGCATTCTAATTTCAGCAGAATTAAGCAGCATATTAAATGCTTTGACTTCTACAAAAGCTGGATCACTCCAGTCCAACTTCTCATGTACAACCCACTAACACACATGATATAAGAGGAATTAAAACTGCTGGCTGTTGTGCACCATAGGTCACTCAGACTCCTTCTCAGACCACACAAAGGATCAGTAATGGCTCAAGTTGATCAAAGCTCCTGATCCTACAACACAGTAGGTTTAGTTTAGTTGCACTCTTATACCATGTTAGTGTTTTTTTATAACTGCTTCACCTGAATAATTTTAATGTGTAAATTTATGTGAAGTGTGATATTTTTGTAATATAATATGACCTGCTGTGCTAAGCATAGTATTTATCTTCTCATGACCATTGGTATAGGTAACACAAGTGATGTCTGTTGGTGAACTTCACAAAGGTTTTATCTGTTGTGTTGTAGTGTCTAGAGCCAATAACATCTACATCTTTGTTCTCATTTGGTCTACAGGAGGCTGGTTCTGGGGGCGAGGCCAAAGGACCAGACTCAATGAGTTTCCAGCGAAATGTCAGAGAAGTCAGGGCAGAGCACCAAGGCAAAGGATGGCAAAACAAAGTATGCAACCCTTAGCCTCTTCAACACCTACAAGGGCAAATCTCTGGAAACCCAAAAAACTGCAGGTAAACAGTTTCCATTCCAATCTTACCCAGTATTTACATATACATATACAGTAGCCAATAAACATACTTATGGATTTGTAGTAAATATACAAAGCTTGTAAAATAAAGCTTGCAAATAAGCTTTAAGGATGATCTAGTTCACATCTTGCACCTAATGTTGATTTTATATATATATATATATATGAAAAAAAAGGTCACTGTTTTCTGTCAAATTTTTGTCCATTCCAGTGGCTGCCAGACATGGGCTCCAGAGTTTGGGCAAAGTTGCTGTCAGCCGGCGCATGCCCCCTCCGGCCAACCTGCCCAGCCTGAAGGCAGAGAACAAGGGAAACGATCCCAACGTCAACATTGTCCCCAAAGACGGTAGTGGCTGGGCATCTCGAACTGAGGCAGGGGAGGAGAGGTAAACTGCATATATACTAAATGAAGGGATTTATGTTAAGTCCTAGGGGAGGATGAGGTGCCTATGATACAGATTTCAAATTATAAGATGTTTGAAACTGTGCCCTGTTTTTGTGCCACAGACAACAAGAGACACCCCCACCCCAGAACAAACCAGCAGTGCACCAGCCACAAGAGCTTTCTATTGGGGGCAGCCGCTCCTGGGCCAACAGCAAGCAGACGCAGCTAGACGGTAAATATTCTCTCCACTCACTCTGTATCATCACACCGGCTCATTTAATGTTGTAAAGCTGTGGTCAGCCTTAAAGTTTGGCAGGCTGTTCAATACGTTTCCAAGGATACAAACGTTTTTCTATGTCCGAGGTTGAGATGGAAGGGGTTCAACAATTGAGGCTTAAGTTGCATCCAATCGTGTGTCTTCTGTGTAGTCACAATCATCTTGTATTGTGCAGGAACACGTGTGAGCAGCCATTTTCACCAGGAGTTTCCAAGCTTGCAGGCAGCAGGGGAGGTGGAAAAAGGGGACGATCAAGAGGAGGAGGAGCCTTATGGACCAGGTCCCAGCCTCAGACCTCAAAGTATGGCCAAACTTATGCACATCATGAACATCCACTGTTCACTGATTGGCCTCTGTCTCTCAGGTGTTAGGGACCACATGTTCCCTGACTATACACGAGTCAAGTTAAACAAGAAATATTTATTTTTTCCGTCCTGTTAGATGTTGGCAGTTGGCGTGAGGGCGGAGGGAGAAATTTGAACACTGCAGCTGGTCCTCCTGAGATGGACACCAGGGCTCCAGAGGAGGGTGGTACGGGGCTCGGTAACTCCACACCACCTGCAGAAGCTGATGAGCCTGGCCGAAATGCGACCACTGATGGCCAGAGGGAGAAGAGGGATGCCAGGGAAAGGCTGCCCCCCCCTGGCCCTCCTCAGCCCAAACTTAATGGGGGGCAGCAGCCTGCTGGTGGGGTGCCAACTCACTTTGACCCTGCTTTCAGGAGTATGATGCCTCCTTATGTAAGTTTAATTCCTTGGATGAGCCACCTAAGGATATCAAAGTTAAATAGTTGTAGTGTTTGTTTTCTTTACCTTGTGTAATTATTGGTGTCTATTGTGTTTTTAGATGTTCCACACCTATCCTCAAATGTCGTTTGGCCAAGGACAAGGAAACTTCAGATACCCAGTCTCGCAAGATGGAGCCAAGTGAGTTTATCTTAATTTGTGTTCCATTCTTTATATTATTTATATTTATATAATCAATCAATCAATCAATCAATCAATCAATCAATTAATCATGGGTGAATAATGAACTTTCCTCTTCTCCCTTCTCTGTTGGGTGATCAGAGCTCCTCGTTCAGTACGACCCCAGCAGCCACCTCCTCAGTCCTGGCTCCAGGACCCAGACAGACCCTCTATTGTCAGCGCTACAGAACTGAAGGAACTGGACAACTTGGACACTGATGCTGATGAGGGCTGGGCAGGTCAGTGGCTATAGATAGATAGATAGATAGATAGATAGATAGATAGATAGATAGATAGATAGATAGATACACTTTTTACAGTACTTATTACAGTTGTCTCAATCCTTTTGCAAACCAGGAGCTCAGATGGAGGTGGACTACACTGAGAAACTAAACTTCAGTGACGATGAGGAGAACCAAGCTGCTAAAGAGAAAGGAGAAAACTGGTGAGTATTCTTTTAATTTACTCTGCCCTACCATATAATATTTTTCACAACAATGAAATCAGACAGATTTACTTTGATGGGTTCACTATCACAAACAAATAAGTCGAGGCAAAGCAAGTTGATTTTCATACTGTATACAAATGAATAGTAGGGGTATGTCTGCCTGCTAAGTAGGAGAAATGCATATGAGAAAGAGCTCCAACACTGACATTTCTTTAAGCATGACTGACTGTGACTTGTAATTTGTAGTTAATAGTTTGAAATATTGTTATGGTTGCAAATTATTAATGGTATAGTCAGTGTAGGCAGTGGTAACCTTAAACATTTTTACACTATAGCATACTGAAAAAAAAAAATACTGAATAGTTGATACAAAGATAAACATGCTAGAAATTATCATAATCAATTTGTGTGTTTAGTGAGCTGGAGGAACAAATTTAGGTGAGCTATCTAAGTGGACAATTGGAACAACCTATAATTCTTGTTTTTTATTGGCTGGCATCATTTTCAGGGAGTGGATGGGTAAAATGGAGCGTATAAGATCTCGACCATCTGATAGTCAGGAGGGATGGAAGGAGGGATCTGAGGATCGTGGGGGCAATAAAACCTCATGGGCCGACAGTGTAGATCCCAGCGCGCCATCATCTGGCAGCATGTCACAATACAATAAGTCCACTGCTCCACAAGACTACCAGGTAAAAGCTAATTATGCATTACACAGGCCTCTCATTATGTGTGTCATGACAGCTGTAAAGGCAAAGTGATCACTTTCACTGTATCTACTAATTTCTGTATTTTTTCAGGGTGGCAGCCGTCCTGTTGGTGGCACAGCGCCACGGGGCAGCAAACCACAGGCCACAGCTGCACCTGGTGCTGATGAGGACTCTGAGGCCTGGAGACAGAAGCGTAAGAAGCCTGTAGAAGTCTCTGAAGCTGTAGAACGGGCAAGACGGAGGAGAGAGGAGGAAGAACGGCGTATGGAAGAACAACGACTTGCTGCCTGTGCTGAAAAGCTTAAACGTCTCAATGAAAAACATCGCCAGATAGCTGAGAGCAAGTCTGCCTCTGCTCAGATCACCAATGATGATTCAGAAACTGCACGTGAGGAAACCTCTTTATCAGCTCCTGCTCCTGTACCCAGTCCTGTACCTTCAGTCACCATTTCACAGTCACAGGCCACAATCATGCAAGCTCCTCTACCTGAGAGGGTGGATCGAGACAGGGAGAGGATGGAGCGAGAACGAGAGAGAGTTGAACCAAATGCAGAGGATGAGGTTCACTTGCCTCGTCAGCCCAGCCCCCCAGTCCAAAGATCAGTGGCTGTAGTGCCAGAACCTCACAGTGAGGGAGAGAGCTCCTTGGCTGAAGTCAGCCCGCTGATGGAGGAGAACCAGGCTGATAGGACAGCAGTGCCCATCCGAGACTATTTCAACATAGAGGACAACAGAGGTGAGCAAGCTCAGAGGCTTACTTTTGTATCATTATCTGGCAGAATTTCAGTCATAGATCTTATATTCCTGCTTTCATCTCTGCAGTGGATGAACCTCACTTGTCTCTGCCGCACATGGACACCCCCAGTGGTGAGGAGGTCCCTGTGGCTACCCCACAGGTGGAGGGAGAAGCAGCAGCGGCTATGCGTCCCTCTCTCACCTCAGGCTATTCCAAACAGTTTCAAAAGTCTTTGCCACCTCGTTTCCTCAGACAGCAGGCAAGTGTACCTGCTTCTAGCGTCATGAGTTACTAATGTCTGGGATGTAACTGGTTAAATAATAATGTGGGTGTATCAGCAGCTAGGAAGCTTGTTTCAAAACCGAACTGCAACAGGACTTCATGATTTTGTTTTATTTTACATTTACTTTATTTTCTTGAAATCAGTTAGATTAATATTTTACTACAGTATCTAATGGCATTAGTTTCTTGGGGCCAATATGTTCAGTACTCTGCAGTTTGCAAACACCAGGAAAGAGGTGCTTTCTCATATTTCCCAGTGGTGTTCATAGATGTCTATTTTTAGTTTGTTATTTTGTTAGAAGAAGCAGATAGGACACACTAGTGTAGTCTATGCCATTAAAAAAGAAGTTGGCTGAATTGATCCAAATTTTTCATTGGCTGTTTCTCTTTGGTGTTGTAGGAGCAGATGAAGCAGCAACAGTGGCAGCAACAGCAGAGTGGGGGCTCTGTGTCCCCATCAGGTGGTGGAGGAGTGCCAACTAACCAACAGCAGCAGCAGCAGCAGCAGCAGCAGCAGCAGCAGCAGCAGCAGCACCGCTCAATGTATCAACCTATGGGGCCCCACCACCAACATCTGGCCTCCATGGGGTTCGATCCCCGCTGGCTTATGATGCAATCTTACATGGACCCCCGCATGATGTCAGGCCGCCCTCCCATGGACATGCCAACTAACATTCATCCTGGTAGGGAGATCTGTAGAACATTAACTGTATGTCTGTTTATGATTTATTTACTTGTTAAATTGATTTCCAGAAAGACCAGTTGTGGTCAAAAAGCCTGTATTAATAATTAGTACAATAATAGCATGCAGTCATCATTATGTCGTAATGAATTTACTGACAGCTGTCACTGATAGACATCTGTTCAAAATTGTCCTCTTTTGTCTTCTTCAGGGCGGATGCCTCCAAAGCAGGTTGTGCGAAGAGAACCTGGTGACAACTCCAGCTCCAGCTCTGACTCCTTTGACCACTTGACCCGACCCATTCGTGACCATGGCCTCCCCTCTGACTCGCGGATGGTGTGGGGATCTGACCCATACCCACAGCCAGAACCATTACCTTCTGTAACTCCACCAAAAGGACGGGATGATAACAAGGAACAGCGGTAATAAATTAATTACAGTTGCATGAAGAAGCTTTTATTTTCTGCACGAGACAAATAACAATTGTTTGTTTCTTTACAGGATGGACTCTGGTTTGGATTTGGAGAGAGGTATCACAGCTATGTACCCCCAGGACCACAGTGCTTTGGACTCCCGTAAAAGCAATTTCTTCCGGGACCCTACAGAGTCCCTGTCAGCGTTTACCCAAGGTCCAGAGGATGCGTCAGGACCATTAGAAAGAGTCCCTGTAGGTTCAACCTTTGAACCTGAGGAGCCAGGTCTACCAAGTGGAGAAGAGGTAGAGGCTCTTGGCCAGGCTATGCTCCAAAGAAGTGTCTCCCAGGGGTCTAGCCACTCCCTCAAGCTGGATGAGCCCAGGTTTGATGGGATACCTCTGGGAACAAAATCACTGGAGTTACAGGACCCGGGGGAAAGGGTTGATGATAAGCCTCAGAATGAACTGTACTCCCAGGCTGTGGTGACCAGCAACAGGGCAACACCTCCTGCTGATGGGTTACACAAACAAGAGAAGCTCCCTCTACCAGCTCCTAGCAAGCAGAAAGCCGAGCTGCGCTGGGGTGGAAGATCAGGAGCTGGTCGCAGGGAAGGCCCAGGTGGAGAGAGACCTGTCCGCAGGTCTGGGCCTATAAAGAAGCCTGTTCTAAGGGACATGAAGGAAGAGAGGGAACAAAGAGAGGAAAGAGAGAAACGTCATGAGAGAGGGGAAAGAGGAGACAGGTCAAAAAAGGATCAGTCATCCAAAGCCCCTTCTGCAGCTGCTGCTGTAGCTGAGGCCTCAAGACCTCAGGGAGAAGTGAAGAGAGAATCTACAGAGGTCGAAGAAACACCGACTGGCCATCAAAGATCCAGAGAGTCTCAGCCTTCGTCTGGGGCTCCCACATCGTCTTCTCAGGAAGAGAAAACGGACAAACCACCCAGCAATGACAAACATCCAGAACCTAAGCTGCCCTCCAGGAAAGAGTCCAATCTTCCTCCCCGTGCTTACCGACGAGAGGAGAGAGAGCGGGAGCATGAGAGGGACAAGGAAATGGACAAGGACAGAGAGAGAGAATGGCCTGCTGACTCTGGTTTCAAGGGAAGAGGTCGAGGAGAGTATTACTCCAGAGGACGTAGCTATCGGGGGACTTACAGTGGTAGAGGCAGGGGGAGTCGTGGTCGAAGTCGGGCAGAATATCCTTACAGAGAGCCTCGATCACGCTCTGATTTACCTTCTGCTGGGGGTGCTGCTGGCTTCCGTAACAGGGAGGAAAGCGAGACACGCAGTGAGAGTTCAGACTTTGAGGTTATACCAAAACGCAGACGGCGCCGTGGTTCAGACACAGATTCTGAAAGTGAAGGTGGGAGGGAGTCTGCCAGTGATACTGGTCCCTCTGACCGTGAACCTAGCGCCAAACCTAACCGTCCACTAAGGCGAGACCTTATTGGGGAAGGTCGTTCTGGGCTACACAAGCCAGGCTTTGGCCCTCCTCACATGGGGGAAAAAGCTGGATCCAGAGGGGATGATGAAGGTAGACCCAAGCCAGGATTTCTTCCTAAGGGAGAGCCTTCTAGGCGAGGAAGAGGAGGACTATACAGTAGACGAGGTGGAGCAAGGGAACGTGGAGGCCCTCGCTCAGCACCTCTTAGACGGCCAGTGGCGAGAGAATCATCTTCTCAGTGGCCCTCTAAACCCATGGAGACGTTCAGGCCTGAGGACACGGAATCCACACCAAGATATGACAATCCTCCCAATGAACGACGGCCCCCCAAGTCTGAAGGCAAAAAATTTGGGGACGGGGCCCCTCAAAGTAGCCGAGAAAGACCTCGTAGATCCCGACCAGCACGTCCACCCAGGCAAGATAAACCTCCCCGTTTCAGGCGCTTGAAGGAACGGGAGGCTGCAGTGTTAGCTAGTGGAGAGACAGCCCCAAGTACCACTGTTCCTTTACCTGCAGCGCCTGCTACTACTGCTCCTAGCTCTGCTTCTGCCCCAATCTCCCTCTCGCCAACCCTGTCTAGAGCTCCAGGAACCCCTGTAACTGTGCCTGCGGAGGTTACAGCTGCTATGCCTGCACCCGATTTACCCTCTCCTACAGAAACACCTTTGCCTGAGACGAGCAGCCCCAACGTCACTGCAGTTGGCACCAAATCTCCAGACTTGTCCAACCAGAACTCTTCAGATCAAGCCAATGAGGAATGGGAAACTGCTTCTGAGAGCAGTGACTTTAATGAAAGGAGAGAGAGAGAAGAGAGGAAAGGAGCACTGGAGGCCACTAATGAAGCAGCGGTTGCCTCTGCTCCAGCACCTGCACCTCCTCAGCGCTCTTTGACCCCCAGCAAAAGCCCTCCTGATGGAGGGGTGACTCAAAAACGTGAAGGAGCTGCTGCAGCCAAGAGGAGTTTCTCGAGTCAGCGACCTACAGAGAGACAGAATCGTAGAGGCAACAGTGGAGCCAAACCAGGCCGAAGCTACACAGGGGGCAAGGGAGAAAGGAGAGGAGGGGGAGGGGCCAAAGCTGGCCGCAAAGGGTGAGTTTGAAACAATCAGGCTTTTGTTTTGTTGTTAGGCATTTACTTTGTCCGCTTACACTAACACTTGCATTATGAAGTTGACTTAATGAACAATGTAGAATAACACATTTGTTCACACACAATAACACTTGTTATGGCATCAGTGTGGTGGTATTTTTAGACTCCTACTTCACCCGAACTGAATTGAAAGCATTTTCTACCTTTACCCTAGGATGACACAATGGTTTTTAGTTTCTCAAGCTTTTTTTACTACCACACTTAACAACAGTAAGGTGTGTCACGGTTTCACTAGCTGCTTTTAAATTTTTCTCAAAATGTCACTCAAACAGCCCTGCGGCCCAGCAGAATTCTGACGCTACAGCAGCAACAGCTGGAGGAGCAGCCCAGAGGCCTGCAAAAGATCAGCCTTCTCGTCGTAAAGATGAGGCCAAACAGGCTGCTAAGAAGCCAAAGGAGAATGCTCTTTCTCAGTTCGATCTTAACAATTATGCCAGTAAGTAAAAACATTATACTCCTATACTCCCAGAGGCCAATTGGTGATAAATAATGTTGATATGTTGAGGTTTGTTTTGCATAAATACAAATACAACATTTAATAATTACAAATGACACACACATGCTGACCTAAGTAGACATTATTATATAAAAATGTGCATTTAGCAAACTGAATGTAGGACCTGATTAGAAATCTTTTATTGTCTAAAAGGAGAGCAACAGAAATATCTGGTAAAACTACTGTATGTTTAAATTTGGTACACTGAGTTGTTCATTTGTGGAACACATTAGGTAAGCTCAAATTAATTTAAGTTAAAAAAAACGATGGAGAATGTTAACATTATCATTGTTTGATTCTCCTCTCTGCTGCTGATGTGATAGGTAGCTACTCCTGGCAGAGGGAGGGGGAGTCTTTGGCAGAACTTTTTTAGATTAATATACTCTTAGATTTTATTGTATATCCAAGTTAAATGTTCCCAGTGTAGGGTGCAGACATTGACCAATACCAGTCATTAAAGAAAATTTAACTGATTAATCAGCTGACCACTAGAACCTACACCTGCATCGAGCTGCTTGTCATTTACAATATTCACTCCCACCCCTTTCCCATTCGTTTGCTATAGGTGTTGTGATAATTGATGACCACCCAGAGGTCACCACCACAGAGGACCCACAGTCCAGCACCAATGATGACGGCTTCACAGAGGTCGTATCACGCAAGCAACAAAAACGCCTTCAAGATGAGGAGAAAAGGAAAAAGGAAGAACAGACCACTCAGGTAGGATAGCCATCTCTGTGTAATTGTAGTTAAGCAGCATTACCATGATGGGAATGAGCTAAACACTTGAACCTTTGAATTTATATTGACACTGCTCCCACAGAATTGGGGTAAAAAAGGTTCTGGCGAGAAGAGCAGAGGTGGTGGAGGAAAGCTACCACCAAGATTTGCTAAAAAGCAGTCATCACAACAACACCAGCAACAACAGGCCTCACAACCTCAACCTGCTGTCGCCTCCACCACCCAGGCCCAACAGCAGCCACCCATTTCTGCCCCTCAGCATTCTCATCTTGCCCCATCTCAGCCTGCTACATCCCCTCAGACTCTGGAAGGAGCCGTGGCTCCTCTTCCATCTATACCTCCTGCTAGTGTAGACTTTACTTCAAAAAGCCTACCCCCTGCACCTGCGCAGACACACAGCACTCTGGGTACAGAGCTCTGGGAGAACAAGGTAGCAGGCTCCACTGTTCTTCCCGATGTCAAGAAGCGTGAGTGTTTATTTTTTGTCAAAATGTCTTTTGTTTGTCTTATTTCTTGGCCCTTTCGTCTTAAACCTGTAATACTGTGTATTCCAGTTGGTCCAATCAGTCCTCCACAGCCACCTTCTGTGAGTGCCTGGAACAAACCTCTTACCTCTTTTACTGGCACTGTCACCTCTGAGGTACGTACGTACATCATTTTTGGTTGTGATTGCATTGATCCTTTTACTACAGGGTAAACCACTAAAATCTGCATTGTTTTAGGGTGTGAAACCAGGATCAGAGGGCAGTGTAGAATTGGCCATAGACAGTATTCAGTTTGGAGCACCATCATCTGCAGGCAGCACCGACAGCGATGGAGTCCCAGCATTGCTAGAAACTGGCTCTGAACATAAACTACCTGCTCCCAAAGAACAGAGACAGAAACAAAATCGAGCTGGCCCAATCAAAACACAGAAGGTAACTGCTTTGGAATAGATCACGTTTTTAAAGCTGAAATATAGTGATTTGTATTCAGTCCAGTCGTTAGTGGGTCATGTAAAACCACAATTAAATGACAATGGTTTATCTCTCCTCAGATTCCTGAAATGGAACCAGTGGAAACAAAGGAGTACAAACCAGGTCCCATTGGTAAAGAGCGCTCTCTAAAGAACCGCAAGGCCAAAGATGCACGTGCAGGAGAAAGTGAGGGCATGGAGGGAGGGGTACCTGGCGGTGGTGTCAGCAGAGCTACAGACTCGAGTCCTCCCACCAGTGACACCACAGTACCAGAGCTGGGAGGGGACATTGAGGGCATGATTACAGTCCCCACAGCAGACTACAATAGTAACTCAAAGGTATCAGTCGCATAACTTCCTTGTAAAAGTTATTTTTTGGTAAATGGTAACCAAGCAATTATAACTTCTTACTCTTAAATCGTATCTGTGATTATTTTAACCAGTAATTAATTACTCATTACCTAATAATTAGTTTAACAAAATAAAAACGATTAATCTCAATTAAATGATACCTTCATCATTGCTGCTTTTATGTTTTACTTGTGAGTGTGTGACCAGTTGTAGGAAACAAATTAGGAAACAATTATTATTATTTTATTTTTTATTATTTTTTTTATGCAGTATACATCTACTTTTTATGTAAAAGTGTGTGTATGAATTACTACTGAATTTATGTATGTTCCTTTCAGGAGTCTGTCACAGACTACACCACACCCTCCTCCTCATTGGCTGACAGTGTTCCTACTGGAGGCAACAAAATGGAAGAGAGTTTGGTGGCTAATGTGAGTACATATCCTATTTACTGCTGCCAAAACGAACTGTGAAACTAAGACTTCAGTTACTTGTCTTTTGCATTTGGACTTGCGGTGGTGTCACTAACCTGTGCCTCTGTAAACATGTTATTGGTATGTTGTTGGACAAAATACACATGCTCCCAACAGGTGGAAATTCTGTGCAGGGGAGCAGGAACATTTTTATGTGGCCCACAGTCTTTATGAGGGACAGAGAGATGTATACTTGGGTGCATTAACATGTAAATGAAATAAAAACGGCAGCATTATTCAGTATTTGGTATCTGTGTGGGCTTTTCTTGTGCTTGCATGTTAAACATCATCCTATATTTGGACATGATGTGATGTTTTATTCTTCTTTTAATATTCAACCCCTCTCTTTTAGGTGGCACTACCCCATTCGTTACCACTTCCTCGACGAGAGACCCTGCAGCAGAGTTCCAGTCTCAGCACAGTCTCCCCTGCTACTGTTGATCTAACACTAAAGGTGCACAAACATACGGCACACCCCAAGCAATATTAGTTTCTCTAACAAAGTCTGTTTGCAGTTAAACATAATCCATGTGCTTGTTCTCTTTCCGCCTCAGATGGAATCAGCTCGTAAAGCATGGGAAAACTCTCCTAGTCTAGAGAAAAATTCTCCGGTCACTTCCTCTTCCTCTCCCATCACTTCATGTGCATCCTCATACTCGTTCTCCTCAGCCTCCATGCCACAGATCCCTGTGGCTTCTGTTACCCCAAGCACCTCACTGTCAGGTAACATAACTATCTGCTGTGTATCTCCCACAGTACTATATGTTGACACCTTGATTTTCTCAACAACTGTACACAAGTGTTTTTCAAGTTGTGCATCAATGAAATCCTTTTATTCACAAATTTTTTTATTTGTTATGTTTAATTAACAGGTTCTGGTACATATACAACATCATCCCTCAGTACCAAGACCACCACGGCCTCTGACCCCCCTAACATCTGCAAGGTGAAGCCTCAGCAGCTCCAGGGTGGAAGTCTGTCGTCCTCCAGCAGTAGCAGCAGTAGCAGCAGCTTCTCTCAGCTAGGCTGTGTGCCTCCCCTCCTGCCCCAACAGCAGCAGACCCCACAGGTGTACGTCTCTCAGTCTGCAGCAGGTGAGAAACATGGCACAGATGTGATGGCAGAATTATACTTCAGTGTTGGTTCAAGTTTACATATTTGAAGAACTGTCCCTGTCTGTTTCTAATTACCAGTCTTTTTTACATATGCACTCCAAACACTGTGTGACGAATCGGGTCTGAACATTGCCTGGGGCTGCGTGTTCACACATGCAGCACACTACAGGCCATAGTCTGTGAAAGATGGATTCTCACTTGAAGAAATAATCTGTTTGATTTCGTTAAGTTTGTCTCTGGGAGGACTGTGCAGGAGGCACGATGTAACACAATAAGCACAGGATGGAAATAGAGTAGAGCCAGACACATGATTAGAAACAATGTGTTATGCATGTAACCCCAGTTTTCTCAAGAAGAGAAGCTTGATACACAGAAAGCATGGTTAATATTTTTTGTACTTTCTGGTACTAGGGGGGGTTGCAGGACAAAGTCCATTGGATGTCTGGGCTGGCTGACTTGGACATTTGTGCAGCTCCTCTGGGTAATGATGTTCAGGATTCTTTCTGAAAGTAGCTACTTATGTTTATGTCCAGGTTCTGCAGCCCAGATTCCCGCCTTCTACATGGACACGAGCCATCTCTTCAGCGCCCCACATCCTCGCTTGGCTCCTCCTTCCCTGGCCCAGCAGCAAGGCTTCCAGCCTGGACTCTCACAGGTAGGAATGTCTGCTTGAAGTCAGAAACATCATGCACCAATGTTTTGGGGTGTAGCTACTCTATGTTCCGGGGGGGGCTTTTTCATAAACAAACCACCTGTCTGGGTTTGTTCATCTTGCAGCCAACAGCTGTGCAGCAGATTCCTATCCCCATCTATGCTCCACTGCAAGGTCAGCCGCAGCACCAACACACGCACCAGGCTCAGCTAGGACTCAGCACTGGTCCTTCAGTCTCCCAGCCACAGGACCTGTTCAGCTCCTCACTGCAGCCTTACAGGTAAAAAAATAAATAAAAGAAAACAATGAGACAGCAGGACAGAGACTATTTGTAGGCACCATTGTTTCTGTCATTTGATCTCACTTGTCTGTCCTCTTCCAGGTCGCAGCAGGCCTTCATGCAGAGCAGCTTGTCACAGCCCTCCATGATGTTGTCAGGACCGTCCCTGCACAGCTATCCTGGCGTGCAGGCACCAGAGCTGGGCAAGCCTCAGTCCAACCTGGCTTATCAACAGCCCTCGTCCACTCAGCACATTCCCATTCTGTTTGAGCCACAGCTCAACCAGCCGTCTGGCATGGGAGGATCCCAGCTCATCGACACTCACCTGCTGCAGGTTACTATTTCACACTAGCTTACAATATGGATTCACATTTGTTATCTGGCATCTGTATTTAATTTATGCTTTTTTTTTTTTTTTTGTTCAGGCTCGACAGGGAATGAATCAGCATTCAAACATGTACTCAGGGCAGGTGCAACAACATGGCCAGAGTAGCTACTACAGCAACACTCAGTCGCCAAGTTCAGCAATGCAACAGGTAACCTATGTTCAAACTTTGTAGACATTTAGACTTCATGGATATATTAAATACCTTATCTTGTTTAACCAATCATCAGACTCCCAAATTAGCTCAATATCTAGTGTTGTAAAATAGGAAATCAGAGGAATTTACTGTAGATTGATGGCTTGATGCATCAACTAATTGCTTGTTTCTTTGTGGTTAACGTCTCTCTCTCCAGGTGACAGTCCCTCTGCCTGGTTCCCAGCTGTCTTTGCCAAACTTTGGCTCGGGTGGGGGTCAGCCACTCCTGGCATTGCCCCCCACCCCTCCTCAGGCCCAGCCTCCAAATATAAACCGACAGCCCCCTGTCTCCCAGCCATACCGAGGCATCATGGGTCCAAACCACAACATGATGCAGCCACCCAGCAGCAAGGTGTGTGTGGCTCTGTGTGACTGAACAGCCTGGTTTGGGTTTTTAATTAATGGAACTGTAACCGTTTTTTCTGTTGACAGATGGACATGGATCTGAAACTCTTTGGTAGTGGGATGGATGTGAAGCCTGGGACCCCACCAGTCAGCGCCAGGAGCACGACACCAACCTCCAGTCCTTACAGGTACTACCTGACTTCATAGACGCTTCTCCTCAGTCTCAACAGCTGCCACTATTTAAATACATGTGCATACATGTCTGTAGCACCTAAAGCGCAAGTCCTTATTTATTAGATGTTACAAATGGTATTGATTATTATTGATACTTTACACGGATGATTTGAATCCCTCTCCTATCCCTGCAGGGCCAGCTCCACCTCTCCTAGCAGCCAGTCAAGTAAAATGAACAGCATATTGTACCAGAAGCAATTTCAACCCAACTCTGCCGGTATGAGAATAACTCAGCACTTTCCTGGCCAGTTCAACCCACAGGTACATTAATAACCATGAGACCTGCATTTTGAATGTGCTTGTTAAGAAATGGACTTCTTAAAGATCCCTTAATTTTCTGTTTGGTCAGATTCTGTCTCAGCCCAACATCGTCTCACCTTTGGTTCGACCTCCTCACACTAACTCATTTGCTGGAGGTGTCCAGCGTTCTCCCATGGGCCCTCCAATGTCACCCAATGTGGGGGGAGGTCTAATGCCGCATCCCAGACCCCAGCACCCACAACACAGCCAGCATCCTCCACGAGGACCCTCTGGTCCCTCCCTTGGAGCCAGAAGCACACAGGCATCGCTGAAGGCGGAACAGGACCTAAAGGTCTGGTGCCATATACTTTAATCTGATGACTCTGAATATTTTCTTGTTCATTGGTCAGTCAGGTGATGAGATTATCTTTGAGTAATTAGTTGGTTTTGCTGTATCCCCCCCCCACAGGCAAAGCAGAGGGCTGAGGTGCTCCAGTCTACTCATAAGTTCTTCTCAGAGCAGCAGCAACAGCAACTCAAAGCCCCACAAGTCAGCAAAGCGTCTCGGCTTGATCAGGGAGGAAAGCCCCCACTCGACACCTCAGCCCCAAACCACCAGGCAGGAGTTGATCGCACGGATTCCGACAAACCCTCCGTCTCCACAGCCAAGCCCATACGGACTGGCCCCATAAAACCACAGGCAATCAAACCAGAAGAGGGCAAGTAAAGAGCTGCCGACCCTCCTCGGATGACAATATGAATGAATGGATGGAAGAGAGTCTGGCCCCATTCACTCAATCACCATCTCATATCAACACTGGGGAACAGTGTGGGAGAGGAGGATGAGTTGGTTAGAGATCTGGATGATAGTGGTTACTGAGAGGAGGTGCTGTCCTGCATATACATAATCCTCTTCCTCTTCTTTCTTCCCCTGTCTTGTCCCACTGTAGGTGGGGGGGTGTTTGAGTTGGATTCTCCCATCATATTTAGATGCAGATAAAATGGCTGCACAACTTTTTCCATAGAACTCTACTGTGACGGTAGATAAAATAAAATTAAAACGGGATTTGCTGCTGAGTTTACCATTTTTATAGCTCTTGATTTGTTTGAATTTTTACCCCCTAAATAGGATCACGCATATAATAGAAGAAACCTGGTATCGGAAGAATGACTCTGCTCTGTTTTTGTAGTCAAAGAAATCTTAAGGAGATGCCATGTAGTGAAGCGTATTTTTGTTGTCCAGCCTCCCATCATAACTAAATGATAGAGATTTGTGCTCTTGCACACACTCGCCCAACGGTTTCATCCACGGTTACCACACAGAGACATGACATCAGAAATCGTTATTTTGTGTTTTTGTTCGTTTTACCAGAATGGAAATGTGAAAATTGCAGCATTTGATTGACGTTAATGATTGATTGATTTATTGATTAGTCTGCCTATGAGCCTTTGCTCCTGCCTTCTGCTCTCATCTCCTTGCCTGAGTTGTACTGATTGGAGTGTGTTTACGGGGGAAAGCTCGCAGCTGGGCTCCTGTATATTTAACCAAAGGTTAAAGCGGCGCAGAGATGAAGTCACCGCCTTTTCAGATTGCTGTTGCCACCGCAGCAGAGTTTTGAGTGAACTAGGATTACACGGACGATGTATGATCACTACTTGCAGCTGTTTTAGTTTCGAGGCAGCCGTCTCTCACCCTTTCACTGCTGTCACACTCACGCTTGCTGTCACACAAACACATGTACACACTTCACTGTAAAGCACCCAGACCTGCTGCTATTGATTGATTCCAGTGCCCTTAGCTAGAATATAGCAGGATAGGGCTAGTTAGTGGAATAGAATTGGTGAGGAGCCGCTTGTTGAAACCGTGGAAAACCTTTGAGTGTGTATGTCAACCCTCACAACAAGAGGGAACAAGCACAGGAAAGGACGATGGAAAAAGATGAAGAGAGAAGCCTCAAGTTCTGAAATTTGGCAGGAGGACACTTATTGTTTTGTTGTCTTTACTGATGAGAGCAATCAGTGCTGTTTTCTGTCTCTGCCTCACCTCCGCTGGCTGTCCCACCCACAATGCTCTCATCTTGGGGTTGTGGTGACAGGGGTCCTTCTGAAATGTACAGTGGTATGCACCATGAGGTGGTGAGTGTGTCCTCCTCACCTCTGCCCTAGCCAGGGGAAGAGTCCTTGCTTTAGAGGATGGATGAGTGAGTGGTTGATGGATGGATGGATGGGGGAGGGAGGGATTTCTTTTTTTTTTTTTTTTTTTTGTTTTGTTTTGTTTTGTTTTGTTGTTGTACTTGTACAGGGGTTTCATCGCTGTATTAAAAGATGTACGGTCTTATTTACATTCTCTTGGTTTGGTTACAGAAACTAATAAAAATAATATACTGTTGATGTTTTTCAGTGATGTCTGTTTCTTTTCTTAATTTTTTAAATTATTATTCTTGTCGATTTCTTGTTGCTCTGCAGGAGATAATCCATCACATTTAAACACTAGGTGTCACTACAACACTGGAATTAGCATTTCAGAGTAGATGGATGGAAGTCTTGCCAAGATTTCAAACATTATTGAATATATATGTTATTAGCTTTGAAAGCATTGACAGTTTTATTTTCAGTAAGCGATTCTTTGATTCATGAAATTGTGCATCTCTGATCTCAATACAATAATGACCACTTAAACGTTTAGGTTTAGGAACGCGTTTATTTCATCAGGAGTTGTTGACTACAGTGTAAGGTACATGCAATATTCAATATATGCTGAGTGAGAGAGCAGTTCATTGAAAGGTGTTTAATGTAAATGGTTTGCATTAATTATCCCACTTAGCTAATGATATTGACTATGCTTCATCTTTCAGACCTCAAATATACTTTATATAGCTTAACGTAAAACAAGGAAATCATCTGAATTAAAGGCAGTACAAAAATAATTCCTCTAAAAACAGAGTTGTGGACCATGCCACAGCTAAAGCCCTCCCACTGAGGAAAAAGAAGCAGACCTGCAGGGGACGCTGTTCCTCAATCGACCTCAATTCACTTTGGAGTTTGGTAGTTAGCTTCTTCTGCACGTGGATACTGACGGTGTTGGTGCTCTAACTACTTCAACCACACACACATTTCTCTAAAGCTCTGAGTCTTCGGAGCAGGAACAGGTGAGCAAATGTCATTTCAGCAGTCACTCGTGCTGGCCTCAGTTGGCCTGCGTGCGACCCAGCCTGAGGTCGTAGGACACTAGGTGGTAGTTGTCCCAGGCAAACAGCTTCCTCTGAGCCATGTTGTAGTCGATCATGCAGTTGTAGAAGTACTTGTTTTTGAAGGGGATGGCTATCGCCTTCCCCTGGCTGGTTGTGGTGTCGTACACGTAGTTGATGGTGGCGTTGGCTGCCGCGTAGCTGGACAAGGTGTACAGCTTGCCACAGATGATGAAGGAGTTGGCCACAGAGGTCTTCCTGATGTTGGTCTCCCAGCTCCTCCTCACCTCCAGACTGTGTGGGTCCAGCTGTGAGATCACGATGGCTCCTTTAGCTTTACTGGTGGAGTAGACGGCCCACAGCCCCTGCTCATCCACGGACAGGTCGATGTCTGTGTAGCCTCCCCAGGAGTATGGATACTGGCCGTGGAAGCCGGCGTGAGGGAGGTCACGACGGGCCGCGATGCTCTCAGACCCGAGGTCGTAGCGGATAAGGGTGCGGCTACGACGTCTCTGGTAGTAGAGAGAACCACGATACATGGTGGCACCGGTGCTCTCCACCGGCTCTGGCAACAGCAGCACCTGTTAAGGGAAAACATCAAGACAACAGCTCTGAATGATGGTTTTGAGAAGACAGTTGACTTGTACTCGTGTGTGAATGTCGTCCACGTGACACCTACCTTGGATGGAAAGCCTTTAGAGAGCTGCTCCATGTCCTCATACCCAAACAGCTGCCTGACCTCGGAGCCAATGGCATCGATGCGCCAAACCATGTCCGGTCCGTAAGGGGAGACGGCCTGGGGGTCCTGCATCCAAACACCGTATTTACCAGCTATGTTGTCAGCCCTCCTATGAGTGACAGGATCAGCGACTGAAATCAAGTCCCCACAGCCTGTGGGAAGGAAGGAGAGGAGATGAGCAGGGAAACCAAATACCAAAAGACCAAATGAGGCTGGGAGCACATTACAACACTTCTGGTTCAGATAGAGCATCAAGAACGTTTTAGAGGCAGCGGATCTGCTTGAGAACCAACAAAAAGACTTAACCGGATAGACTGCATTACTTCAGTAATGTGTTCTGTGACAGCATTGGTTGAGATTAGGGATTAAGTTTTGGTTAGGTGTCACTGAAATCACTGAGCTAAGGTTGGGGAGGCAATAAGTGATCAGGAAGACGATTTCAAGACTGCACATGATGACTGTCGTCTTCTTTAAGTCATCCAGGCGACTTCAGGAGACAGTCGCTCAGTCAGTGGTACGCAGCATGTGGCTGAGGCGGCGGATCACGGATATGAAGAAGTCATGATTTCTCATCATGGCAGACGGCAGGTCTAGAGATGCTGCCTGACAGCTCTGTTAGAGTCTAGGTCACTGCAGTCAGAGCAGCAGCTGTGTGTCACCGTGCACAAGAACCCTCTGCTTCCCCTCACTGGGTAAACGATAAGGCCGGCCGTATATTTACCTCTTCCTAAAATACACCCTTGATCTCAGGTCCAGGACGTAGCGCTGGATTTAGGCTCAGATATGAATATGTTTTATAAATACATCTATGACCATGTAGCTTCTGTGTGGCGCAGCTTCAACAGAGCTTCTATGACTTTACATGGTCACTGCACATGTCGCCCGAACAATACAAGCAGCTGAGAGTCACTCAGCAGCGTGGCCTGTGATGTGCTTTTGGGAAATCCATCAGTGAAAGGTTTAACAATGTGCGTCAGAGATTGTGCTTTTACATTTACGAGACAAACGGGGAAACTCAGGAGGGCCCCCGTACCTACGGATTGGCATGAGTCTGGTATTCCCGCCCTGAATGCTGCAGTATTAATAGCAGTATTTGCTTTGAGGCTGTCAGCAGGAGGCTGAGTGTCATGTTTGCCAGGTCACATGGGCAGAGAGAGAGAAGGGCGTGAGTGAGAGAGGTTGGAGGACTGGATTTTAAAGCACCAAGTTTTAACTACATAAATTGCATGTTCCTTCTGTGTTCACTGGACAGTACAACGTGACACGTCTGCAGTCGTTTTCCAGCCCCTTTGGGCCTGATTCATCAAACACGAGGGTCAATGGACGTGTTTACCTCCCAGAGTCTGGGATCGTCCCTGCAGATCTGATTTTAAAGCTGTATCACCGGAGCAGTGATGTGTATCGCGTTGCCGCTGTGCTCATATGTGTGTGTTGTCATGACATGTGCAGGCTACAAAGCTCACTTAGCTACTCATCTTCTAAACTGTCAAACTGATGAATACAGATCAGTATTACAAGTGTTAGGTAAGGAAATAGAAGTTAAAAACATCGCCCACACCCCCGATCCCCTCAGCGCTCCACCCATAGCTTATTTTTTCAATGAGGGTTTTTGCTTTAGTGGTAAGAAAACAGGTCTAATATTTGCTTAATGGCACTTTTTCGTCAAATTTGCATCAGTGTGCACGGTAAAGCCATGAATGATTGATTTCATCAGTGAATATAAACTGGCTATCATCCCATTCCTAATATGAAATACATAAAATGTTGCCAGAATAATGCATCATGCATCATCTAAATTACATAAATACAAAATAACAATCACAGGAAACATGTTTCTACAAGGAGCACTTTTACTTTAGATGCTTTCAATACATTGTCCGGATTAGACTTCCATACATTTAGTGACATTTTCAGCCCGGGGTGCTATCACTGCTTTTACGTCAGGAAAAGAGCCAAATTCTTCCTCTACAACTAAAAACCATGTATGTCAAGTTATAGAGAGAGACCTGTGTTGTCCTCTGAACTGTCAGGAGCAGGGATTTCAGTCACTGCAGCCTTCAGCTCCTGGAAGCCTGGATGTCTGTACTGCCATGCTGAATCTGAGAGAGAGGGAGAGAGAGAGGGGGGAGTCAGTTGAGGAAGCAGCAGCAAGATGGAGGTAATTGTGCAGATGAGTTATCTCACCTGTCAAACTGCTGCTGTCTCCCTGCCTGTTGGGTCTGCTCACCAGGTGAGACATCGGACTGGAACCTAAACAGGCACAAGACGTTGAGTGAGTCGCGTTACACATTTGAAATATGATACTGAAAATAAACAACAACAACAACAACAAGAAAGAAAAAGTGAAAGTTTTGTACCCAAACATGGATATGGCACTAATGACAGCAGGGAATGTGGCAGCAGGAAACGAGCTGCCCTGAACGGATTCCCAGCTGCTCTGGAGTCAGACAGACGGTGGACTGTCCGACCATAACACACACACACACACACACACACACACACACACACACACACACACACACACACAACAACCCATCCCACCCCAACACTGTCATCTCCCCATCTTCAGAAGTTCCCCTGGATCACCGTCAGATATCAGCTTTCTCTTCTCTTTCTCTCTTCTCTTCTCTTCTCTTCTCTTCTCTTCTCTTCTCTTCTCTTCTCTTCTCTCCTCTTCTCTTCTCTTCTCTTCTCTTCTCTTCTCTTCTCTTCTCTTCTCTTCTCTTCTCTTCTCTTCTCTTCTCTTCTCTTCTCTTCTCTTCTCTTCTCTCCTCTTCTCTTCTCTCCTCTTCTCTTCTCTTCTCTTCTCTTCTTGTCTCCGTGCCAGCTCTGCTCCTGCATTTGCAGTGTTCTGTGATTTCAGGCACATAATAACCCCAATGATGCAGAGAACATTAAACGTTAAACTAAACTGAAGCTCGAGGTGGAGGTCGAGTTCATGTAAAGGTCTGTAAAACAGAGCAGTGTTTAATTCCTCGCTTTCAGCTCTACAGATGTTCATCATCTTCGCAAGAAAACAGAGTGATTGGGTCTGAATTTCCCAGAAGAGCTTCAGAGACAATGGTTTAATCAACTCCAGCTTACCGAGCTTCTTCCTCACAGTTTATTTAGATCCAGTCGAGCACAGCTTCAACTTTTTCCTACTGTAACGTTAAGAAACATTTAGCTTCTGAGCATTTTACTTTGTAGTATTCATTCATTCTTTTATTTCATTTTAACTGTCTTTCTACACACCCTCTCACAATCATCCATTTTTCTGCATGACAGACACAGTGAATTAGACTTTATTTGTGACGCCTGCTGGCGTCGCGTCAGAAAACACCTGAAAGACTTTGTCTTTGACTTGAGTAACCTACACATGGAACATGGTGCACGCAGTTATCAACAAAATAAACTTCTAATCTAAAAGTCTATGTCCAGAGTTTCATAAATCCGCTCTCCAGGCTTCTGGTCTTTGCAAATTTTCACTTTAAACAAATTTTCCTTCCTGTATTTTCTGCTCTAACAAGTTCTGCTTCCAGCACAGAGCAGGTCTCCCTTTACAAATAATGTTACCATTTTTAGCGTCCAGCCTTGCTGCCTTGTGTTGTCACTTCCACTGCACATTTCACGTGATGGTCTATTTTTAAAGACATAAAGTAACATTTCAGAATATGAGCTCATATATTTGGAGGGTTACTAAATGTCATTATCACAGTCTGGGTTGTATTCAACTGTCAAAGAGTCGTTCTCAGATACAAATCTACAAAAATGCTTCTTCTCCTCTGGGACTGCACATCGTCCTCTCACTAAGATCTATTCTACATCTGCTTTTCACCCCGAGGGGCCAATTCTGTGCATTTCAGTGTGCAGGTGAAAACGCCAGGAGCCCAGCAGATAACCAAGGGTATGCAGGAGACTGAGTTTATAAGCTCTTCTGATGCAGAGGGAGTGGGGGGGGGTGCAAGCAATAAACTCTGGGAGCTGAGGAGGTAAACAGAGGGATGGCTTAAATGAGAAATAAAGGGAGATGGTGACCAGCAGGAGATGGTGGATTGCCAGCAGCAGTAAATCCTTCCTTACTTCAAATGCTTGCCTCACATTTCAGCCCCTCCCTTCTCCAACCGGGCTATTCGCACCCTGCTCGCCATGCAGAGGGAAACACCAGTCATAAAGAGAGCAGGATCTGCTCATAAATACTATGCAGACCCTCTCAGGCCTGCCACCATCACCCCTAAATGTAGGCAGGAAGAGGGAAGCAGAGAAACCCGAGACACGGCTCTCAGCAGAGTAATAGGGCGACCAAAACACAACCACACCAACACAGACTCACAGCTGTGAGCGTTAGGAGAGTGTGTGATCCCCCTTTCCCCTTGAACAGAATTTGTGCAGGAGGATATATTACGGTGAATCTGAAGTGTGTCACCTGTGCTGCAGCATCAGGGTACAGAAGAAAAGGCTCCCTGTGTGTGTGTGTGTGTGTGTGTGTGTGGACAGTGGACGACAAAGCTTTTTAGAATGTATGTGGTGGTCTCAGTGTCTCCCTTACCTGTAGCAGGTCTCATGGGGCCACTGTTCTGCAGAGGTGTGCCTGGTGGCACCATGGGGCTCTGTGGAGGACAGGGTCTGTTCCTCAGCCTCTCCGTCTCCCTCCTCATCTCCTCCATCCTCAGCTGAAGCGTCCCCAACTCCCTCTCCAGACGCTCTTTCTCCTGCTGGAGCAGGTTCCTTTCTCCCAGCGCCCGATTCAGAGCCTCTTGGAGGTCAGACTGCGCTCTGGTTCCAGCCGCCTGGGGACCCCCAGTCTCCCCTCCTGTCAGCCGGGACACCAGCACCTCCAGCAGGTTGAGTCTGGCCTTCAGGCTCTCCATCTCGGGACCTCCGCTCTGGGGGCAGCTGGACTCGACAGGGCTGGGCACGGTGAAGGTGTACTGGCACTGGCCACTTTGGTCGTTTCTCCTCCACAGAGCAGCTCGGTTCTGTGCATCACCTCCCAGCAGAAGACCGCACACACACAAGGAGAGCAGGAGGAACATGCTGCAGCCGCTCCTTCCACCCAAACAGATCAGAATTGAATAATTTAAACTTCCCTCTAAAGGAATGACGTTGTTTGGAATGATGTTTTCTCAGATGTGAAGTCTCCTTTTCTAAATCTAGTAATTCCCGGCTCTCTTCTTCTTCCTGCTGCTGTCAGTGTGGCTTCTCTACTTCCTTCTGTTGTCTTCTCTCCTCAGTGGACAGGTCTGTAACACTGAGCTCTCCCCAACCAGCTCACAGATATTTATACAATCTGGAGGGGCAGGGAAGGAGGGATACAGGGGACGAGAGGAGAGGAGAGGTGAAAAGGAGAGGGGGAGGCACGGAGAAGACTGAGGGGAGGGGGCGTCAGAGGCAACTGGAAAGAAGAACAGAGAGAGTACTGGGATGCTGGTTGGTGTGGGGGCATATTCACACTCACATTTGTATGTCCGTCCCTGAGGGGACAGATTTTCTGACATGAGTGTCCAGCTTGTTTCAACTCTTTTCTTCCTCCACTTGTCTCTGATGCCCCCCTCCCCTCAGTCTTCATTAATCCATGTTCTATGTGTTAAAACCTCCTCTGATATGTCTGTCTGATGCCGTCCCGTGCGATCAAGCTGACGTTTGGCTCCAGCATGGCAGGGAAGGCTAGGCCTCGTTGGATACCATTACCTACCGAGGAGCCGGTGTCCCCTTTCATGTGGGTCGGGGGCCACAGCGTGACGCAGGCAGCCAATAATGTTTGTCATTATGAAAGGTCGAGGTTACGTGTCAATCGATGACTGTACACTTGACACTAAGCACGGCACAGACTTCAGCTGAGCTTGTTGTGAATGGAGTGTGTGTGTGTGTGTGTGTGTGTGTGTGTGTGTGTGTGTCTTCATGCTTCAAACGACGCTCACTCACTGCAGTTTAAAATAAAACATATTTAATACAACACGAGTGAGCTGCCAGGGGTTGTTTGTCCCAGAGCTCACTTCCTGTCGCTCGCTGCCTGTTGCAGTCTGCCTCTTGTCCCGTCACACACACGTCGAGCTGCTGCCTGCGAGGCTCACTCCCACAGTCATGCAACATGGAGGATGATCTCTTCAATGGATGATTGCACACGACCTGGACACAGACCTTAGACACACGCACGCCTTCCACCTTACCCTCATGTCCTGTCTGTTGGTTTCGGCTTCTCTCCTACACTGATTTTCCTCGTGACTCACGTCTCACTTCAGTGTGTGGTCAGAATCTAGGTCCGTCCCTCTCTGATGACCTGCCAGGTGACCCCTAACCCTAAAACATCATCTGACACAGATGGCCCGCTTTGAGGAGGCCAGAGAGCAAAGGGTGCAGGGAGGAGATGCCGGACTCTCCTGTTTCTGCCGGCTCTTGTATACAGACAGCTGGTGGCACCTGAGGCGCTTGATGAGTTAAGTACTGTACGTGATTGATTTTGAAAACAATGCACAGTCTCTAACTAGAAAAAGCTCGGCAATAACAAAGTGAGGCTGGATGAAAGGTGGGGCACGTGAAATAAAGGGCCCAATAGAGCAGAGTAGGAGGAACAGCTGAGTAAAACCACATGTAAACACACATGTGCAGTATAAAGTAAGTGAAACAAGAAGCTCCTGGGAAAATATGACTGAGAAAGAGTGAAATTACAAAGAGGGGAAGGAGATGAGGTGCGTTAAAGCGTCTTCATTTTAAACCCTACTTCCTCCAGCTACTGACACATCCACATCTGACTGATCCATTTCCACTAGAGACGCTGAGCGCGTGTGTCTGACTAATGCTGGTTGGCACAGTGTCCGCTCTTCTCACTTTTACGTTTTATTCACTTTAATTTGACTCAAATAACCTCTGCTATGCCCGGAAACTGAAGTCATCTAACATGAGCCCGTAACGGACGACCAAAACATCTCCTGCTGCCAGCTCGGGTGTGTCTTCAGAGGGAGAGCGAATAAAAATATCTCCTTAAAGCACAACAATATAGTAAAGGTTTTTCCCGAGTTCTGATTTAAGGCGAAAGTCAGGTCCTAGTTTGTAATGAAAGCAAATGACAACAACGACAACAGCACGAGCTGTAACATTTTACAGTCATTTGTCCAACCAGGACTTTACTGCCCTAATTTCACCGCAGTTAAACAGGACTCAACTAACGGCACACAGGCATTCCCACTGCAGCTATATCAACTTTTAAACAAGAGTAAATGACACGAAACGACCTCCGCCTGCTTCTTCATCTTCAAAGCTGAAATAAAAGCCAGGCCAGTTGAATTTATACTCTGTCAGAAGGTTTAGGCAGTGATGGCTGAGCAAAGGGCAAAGCTGTCGCTGTGTGTTTGCATCCACCGCCCTGTGAGGACAAGAGTAGCAGCTCTGTCAGAATAATAACGCTTTGTCTGCTCCATCCCCTCCAACGTCAGGACCACCTTAGGATTCAGCCCAGCCAGTAAAGTCACTGGCTGATAACGTGGTCGGGTAATTAGAGGAGGGCGAGAACGGAGGGACGGCATTACCATTTGTTTTCTTCACCTCTGTCACTCCTCTCCCTCAGTTCCCCTTTCATCTCAAATCTCTGATTTTTCCATTTTTCTCTAAACTAACTGATGAAACCAGACTGAAGCCGACAAGCACACTTTAAAATCACTTTATTACAGAGCCAAAAGGATCAGTATATCACAGTCTTCCAATGCAATGCCAGAGTATTGTACATCATTACAGAGTCAATATTTACAGCTAAAATAAATTACATTAAAAAGAATAAAATGACCATGTATTATACAGTTAATTAATTCAGACATAATAACATCTAGTTTTGTTTCACAGCTCGACTTTAATCTGGCACTACTTAAATAACCCCTCCTTAAATGCAAAGTAACAGCACAGCGGGATAAAGTTTCCCTTTTGTGTTGATGAAAATGCCAGTTTCCATACAGAGCATCACACTGAGCAGCAAAAGTAAAAACTTAGTGAAAAAAAAAGAAAGACAAAAGCGGTTTTAAAACCATACAGAACCGTCTGCAGGGTGACAAACGGTTTAATGTCACTAGCAGGAAAGTAGGACAGCCGTGACCAAACCGGCCCAGAGCTCAGCACAACCGAGGAGGAAGGTGAGAGGTTCAGAGAGGAGAGCTGTGAGGAGACATTCATAACCTGGACGTTTTGGTATGACGGGGTCCTGCTGCACAGTATAACAAGCTATCAGGGGGCATGTGGAAATGGAAAGCAGTGATTGTATGTAGCAGAATCAAGTCTGAGCCGATGGCATTCAGACCACAATCATTTGCACTTTAGAGGAAGTGGAATCAGCTTCTGCGAGATGGTCTTATTAAATGTAAAAGAAGCCACTCTTGACTGTGCAGGTGAGCCTCAGATGTTGACCTCTCCTTGTGTCAGTGGGACGAAGCACACTAGGAATCGTGTGTGGACATCTGAGGTTCACGTGGTGCAGCGTCTTTGTGTGAAGGGTTGAGGCAGCTGGGATGGATTCACTGCCTTTACAGTATCTGGAGTTTTCCTATTATGGATGGCAAAGCCGGAGCTCTACGTGTGATATGCACCATGGGATGGAGTACTCCTTCACACTGACTAGAGGGCTGAGAGTCAGCGCTTTCTGCTAAGCTGCATGAAAACATCTCCCCAGTTCGGTCTCCCCTGCTCCTTTTCTGTAGCTTAGTTTTAAGCCAGGGATCAAACTGAGCCTTAGTACCGACCTCACAGAGCATTTGAGTAGAAATGCCAACAGTAAGATTTGTACTAAGGGCAAGTTGAGGTCAGATCCTTGAGGATACACAGGCTGACACTGAGGAGGGTGTGGGAAACTGGCTGGCGCCCCCTAGCTGGAGTGGAGGACTGTGTGCAGAGGACAGACAGAGAGGATACAGCCTATGTCCTTGTCAGACATTAGCGATATCGCAGGATCACCGGAACTGAAAGAGAGAACGCAGAGAGAACGTTAAAGGAGAAGTTCGGCATCATTGTGCGAATATCACCAGTGCTCATGTGTTTAGTCCGGTACTCACTTATGATAATGAGCAGGAGAGCGACCACGACCAAGGCGATAATCATCTTCATCTGTGGAATAAGAGACACACATAGTAAACACATCCAGTCATAATCCTAATCCCACCTCTGGCTCTGGAGACGACACCAAACACACCCCACCTTCATGTCTCTCCACCACATCCTCCTGTGCAGCTGTTTGGCTCGGCTACTGAAGGCGGACGCGTTGTCCGATAGGCTCTCTGGAGCATCACGTGACGGCGGCAGCAGGCGGACGAGGACACGTGAGGGGAAAAAAATCATTTAAAGAGCATGTTAAATTTAAAAAAAAAAAACATCTGTTCATCTTAAAGTAAACAATGACCCGGCAAACGCTTTCGCTTTGATGAGTGATAAGGCCGACCCAACGGCCTGGCTCTGCGCTGTGCATGTGCACGCTGATGCGTTCGAGTTATGTAAGTCTTAGCTCTGCTGCTGAGATCATTCCCATGAACGCCCCCTGTTTTCAAAAAGTTAACTGTTGGCATGAAATGTTGAACAACAAATTGTCATATGTACACACAATAGAGCAGAAACACGTTTCTTCCAGCTTCCTCTCTTGTGTCCCTGTTGTGTCATCACTCTCCAAACTGCTCAGCACCCCACTCTGTGTCTTTCTGTTTCTTGGATACTGTTGTTAACTGGATGCTTATGCATGTTAACAGGTTTCAGCTCCTGAGCCTGCAGAGCTCTACTTGTCCAAGCTCTTGTCCCTCCATCATGTGTCTGCAGTTTCCATGTCCACGTGCCGGTTAACGACCTGACACTACTCCAAAGAGGTGCGCCCAGACGGGGCTTCTGAGAGGCTGGAATTTAACAGGAGGTTGCCCACACACTGCAAGTGTCAGACACAGGGGCGTATATTGCTCACATAAAGACAACTATTAAGAATAACAGGGGCTGCAGAGACACGTAAATACAACAAGACCCGCAAAAGCCCAAAGACTCTCGTCCTAACATGCCACGCAAACGTGTTCCAGATGTGTGTCATTGTCTCGGTTAGCTGCTCGACATGACAGAGACAAGCTGTTATATAACTCTGTGCGGATGTCAGGACGCAACAAACACGAGCGCCTCAGCCTCGTCGCTTCCTCTGTGCAGGAGATGAAGCAGACGGGTGGGTGCCTTGTTGCATGTGTGTAAAGCTGTGTGAGGGAGCGATGTCCGACACACCTGCTTCGTATTCACAGACTGGAAAAGGAAAGTGCGCTTTTAAAAAGCTCCAGACACGCACACCTGGTAAAACACTAAACCTGGGTGTATCATTTACACCTTTAAAGTGTTTCGACGTGGCCTACATTCACAAAGTCTGTACAAGATCGTTTAAGTGTTGGACTACACCTGGAAAAATGAGTGGTGTTAATGTGACGTGTAAAACTCCAAATGCTAATATTGGATTTTTGTATGTTGGTAAATGGAACATCACTGGGTCTTGGTCTGTTGGTCAGGCTAAACAAAACACTGGAAGACATCACACTCTGGCAGTCTGGGAAATCATAACAGCATTTTTCACAACTTCAGGACAATGTGGCGTTTGTACTGTAGCTGCAGTTAGATAAACATGTCGGGTTATGATTAATTTACAGCCTGACAAAGAAACGGTATATGCAGAAAAGCTACAAAGCCAGAACACATTGGACAGAAGCCTCCAAATACAGTATTTCATGCAGATCATTCGCCTGGTCTTGCTTGAATCTGGAGTTTCCATGACGGAAGACGCTTTGAGACTGATGCCAGTGATCCTGGCAAGTTCCCAAGAGTCATATTTATTGATTTAAGTAGGAACAATCTCTGTCCTTCACTAATAATCACACTGAATGCTACGGGCGTTACAAATACGTTTTCAATGCTGCTTCTGTTGTGTTACTTGTTAAACTTCATTTTAATTTGCACATGAGGACAGAAACAAGCACTCGCTGTTCCACTGTGACCCACCTGACTTGTCCTGCAGGTCGTCAAGACGTTCGCCCCTCTCTATCACCTTGGAGATGTTCTCCTGCATCACGTCGATCACCTCATCAACCTGCGACTGCACCCTGAGGACACACGATTGGCGTGAGACAGACAATCAGAATTAACAGAGGTAAAGTATTAATAGGTTGAATTTGTCAGCGATTCTTTTTTTTTTCTTTTGGTAACCGAGCGCAGCACAAAGCACCTGTTTTTCCACTATATCCTCCCGTCTATATCCACTCTTGTCCAGTTGGCAAGTAATAAAAAGCCTGTCTAATGGCTTCAGCCTCACTGTGACCTGTTTGCAGCTGTTGAGTATCTGGAGAATTATGCTCAAATTTTTGTTTTGCTCACATTACCCATACCTGAGCATGATATGACTAGTCCAGATTTGTATAGTCTAACAAACGGTCACATTTTCCAGCACCGTTTAACTGATTGTTCCAAACAAAGGGCTCCAGGAAGGGATCAGTCTTTTAGCTTCAACTTGATTACATGTTGAAAGCAGCAATGTTAAACGTGCACAACCACGGCCGGAGCATGAGCTGCCACAAACACATACAAACACACTTTGAAGACTTGGCCACAGAATGACGGCAGTACAGACCCCGAGCCCTGTGCACAAACCACTCCTGGAATCCGTCCTGGTGGCTTCTAGTTTCATGTGCTCACAACAATGACAAACAGTGAGGTATGAAGGGAGAATGGAGAACGACTCTATGTGCCAGACGGCCTCAACAATGATCTCCTCTGTTCCCTGTCTGTCTCTGACCTGAGGGTTAATGTGGAAACAGACTGTGGAGGGACCGAGACGTCCTGAGAAGGTTGCACAACAACCTGCACGCGACGCATTCTCTTTTACAGCTTCTGGTAAACACGGCGGCTCACAGTTACATAACCCCATCACCAAAACTCACGGTGCTGGTAATACAGCTCTGACCTCTGGCTGTTAGCTGTAATGAGGCATGTGTTAGTACTTACTGCTTTAGTTTGTCATTCTGTGGTCCAAACCTGGGTCCTGAGGGCCCTCTCCTAGAAAACAGACGTTCACGAAGCCAAAGTTACCAAAACTTTATTTTCCTGTTGATTTTGTGTTTTTAGGTTTGTGAACTTATATATAAGTTCACAGTTTTAATATTATTGCACAATATTGTTATTTTATGAATGATGAACTGTAACGCTGCTATTTTTGTGTTATTGGGATGTTTCGTCACAAACTCACAGGAAGAAGTCCTCCTCTTCGTCAGAGTCCTCTTCCAGCAGGTTCCTCTGTAAATAAGAACAAGGTCAGAGGTCAATCAAGGATTAGCTCTCCCTGCAGACAGAAAGCTTTTCTGCTGTTATGGAGCGAGTTCTGTGTGTGTCCACATTTCCATTGTTCTTTCAACAATTCTGGACGCCTGATTACAACAACTTCAAGCTCTGGTGAAGATGAAACCAACCTGATAAAGACCAACAAGTTGAAAGGGTCAAACTAATGGATGTGAGGGATTGAACTGTTTCGAGCACCAAAATCGTGTCCATTTTGATGAGTTTTGGTCAGTCAGGGTAGATTCCTGGCATTCTTGACTAGGTATAAAAGAGGCTGCGCTGACTCCACCAGAGGCCGTTTTGTTTCTGTACTAATGCTTTTTCCGTCTGTCTTTGAAAGACTGATAACGGTCTAGAACTCCTGAACATCTAACCCTTACAAGGACAATCGCTTTATTAAGAATCCCTAAAGGATCTGAACAGATTCAAACAAAAGAACAGATCATTCCTTGTTCTTCATTGAAAACACCGCAGCGATTACAGCCATGTGTGAAGCTCCGATGGCTTTAATAAGGGCAAAAAGCACCCTGCTTAAAATGCTATTCATAGAGAATAGCATCTGCATTGAATTCTCACAGGAGCAGTGGACCAGGAGGAGCAGGAATTAATCTGTTTCTCATTGGATGGCAGACAGCTGGACTGCAGGGGGCAAGAAATATACTGAATCTTTGGGAATTATGTGCATTTATGTATAGATTTGGGTCAGATCCTCATCTAGTAACAGTTATAAAGAAACTATTCTAAAATTCAGTGTACTCTAATATAACATACATAGGTGAAATCTCCACCCTTTCATTCATGGTAACTGTCTCCATAACATCCAATCAAGACCACTGGCTATTCCTAAACATTTATTTTCTAGTAAATACACTGTTATCAAAAGACAAACGCTGGGAGGATGGTGGCCACATGACCATAAACAACTTTATACGTTCTGGCAGCACCAGCCTCAGACTGTACAACCTCTATCATTCTTTCCACTGCCTAGGATGAGCGACGTGAAGGGAACTGTTAGCTATTATCAGAGGACAAGAGGCAGAGAAGAGAAGCATGGAGGTGGAAAACAGCATTTCATGATCCTAGTCTGCCCGTAAGCATAGCTTTGATCCTAGTTCAACACGAGAGCAAAAACAAGATCACACGGTGGAAACAGAGTACTGAACGAAGAGTCGGAGGGAGGAAATCAGAGGTGAAGGCATGTGGGAGGGATGATCACACTGATGAGGTCCAGATCATCTGCCCACAGGAGTTTCTGGAGTTTATTCCATTTATCTTTTTGAATACTCACACCTCCTGTTTTGTTCTTTGTTTTACAGCTCCACTGTCATTAGTCAGTAATGAAACACTGGTTACTAGGGATGTTTTTAACAGGATGTGACACTGCTTTCATCTGTGTATCTCTCACCCTCTCACTGCGAATGGATCCCGTGACCTCGTCGTCATTGAGATGTCGTTTAAACTTGGGAGGCATGTTGTCTTCAGGCTGCTCCTCCCGATCTGGTTCCCTCTGTAGGAGAGGAAGAGGAGAAGGCCATCAGTTGGGATGTGCAGCAATGTTGAGTGCTTCAACACAGCCAATCAGACACCTGCACTGAGCCACAGTGGTCCTGTTGTTCTTGTGTGTTACGTATGGTAATTTGGTTTTTTTGAGTATTAATGAAAGGAAAGGTCATCGTTGCTGTTTGTGCCTTTGGACAAATAACTGAACTGGGATGTCGAATGTAAAAAACATGCCTCCAATTACACCCGCCCAGAGTCTATGTTTGGGTGTTACAATATGTTCCAAGCAACTCAGAACATAATGGTGCCTCAATAAAGTGCCTCTGTGACGCTGAACTAAACAACATGTGATCCTCAGGCCCCGCTGTAATGAACAGGGGGAAACACAGAGCTCTGATCTTTCATTCACACACACAAACTAATCCCAATCCAACAGTACAACTTATACCATTGACTCCAGTTCGCTCTGACACTGTGGGTTTCTCAGCAGCGTCCTTTTCTGGCACTGCAGTTGGAAAAAGGCCTTTCAGCGGCCCGGAGAGGAGGAGAAGTTTCCAATAAACAGAGGAGAAGGGAAGCAGCGGACAGGGCTGTACGTGAAGCAGCAACAGCATGAAGAGACACAGAAAGAGAAAGAGGAGAAGCCAAGTCTAACATGTTAAGAGTCGCAGAAGGAATATGTGGAAAACTATTTACAATAGAAATGAAAAAATAAGCTCAGTAAATAAAAAAATACAGCATTATCTCCACATCGAAGTGGTGATTTTCAGGACTGGATATAAACAGAAATCATGGAAACCAAAAGAGAGGACAGTAGATTATTAATAACCACAATCAATTCATGAATTGGACCTTAAGAGAATGATTTTTTATAGAGGATTTCCTATTAATGTGATGTTTAAAGTCAGAACATTATGTATTTAGAAGAGGAAGTAACGTTGTTGTTTGAAGCTCAGCTGTGATTATATCACAGCCTTTGACTGGTTGGCTGTATATCTACATTTAAGCACATAAAACACGGAAGACAATGTTATCTACCAGACGTAGCTTTAACCAACACTACACCACAAATAACTGATATAAAGGAACCGATGTTGACTCCACCGTCTCCAGCTACTCGCTCCTTTTACTGTTTCTGACAGGCCGCTTGGTCCATTGACATATTCATCTACCCTGCTAAGCTAAGCTAAAGCTAATGGTGCTAACGTTGCCAGCTACCTTCTGTTTCCGACAAGATCCGATGCTCGATGCAGGCGAACACTAACACACAGAAACTCGAGTATTAAAGCGAGCTTTTGAATGGCTTCCTGGTGTTATCTGATTTATTTTAAGCGCTGTCCGGACGAGGAGACGGGATTATCATTATGGATGCTAGGTGGATGCTGATCCGTCCTCCGTGTCTGAATCAGCTGACCAGGAAATGGTCACAGAGACAGCTGGAGGAGGAGACACGCTGCTACAGATGCTTGGCAGCGTCGTATATGTATATGTATATGTTCATCGTCCTTTTTATTTGTCGTGCAGCAAATATCCAAATTCCTTGTATAAAAATATGCTAACTCGTTAGCAATATAGCCTAAATAAATTGGTACATGAATTGAAGTCCTTGTACTTACCTCGATTATTTCAATTTTGTTGTTTTTTCCGCTTATTCTGATTTTACATGTGAGACCCGATCAGTTAAAATCTAATATATGAAAATATCTAACATTATTATAGAGTATACTCAGTATAGTTTAGTTATACTCAGTTTATTACCACTCACAGGCGCAATTTTCTGTACTTGTGCTTCTGATACTTTAAGCAACTAGACTAATAAATAAAAAAAATATTTTTTTAAAAGTTACTCAAGTACATTTAACTTTAGCAGATTTGCTTGGGATTAAACATTTTATTCTGCTGAAGCTCGTTTCACCTGAGTGGAGTCTCTGCTCTCTACCACCGCTAGTTTGGGCAGTTTGTTTGTTTGCCTGTAGGTGGCAGCAGTGCGCCCGGCGTGTGTCTAGCGCGCTGGAAAATTGACCTGAAGAAGAAGAAGAGGAGCAACTTCGGAAGAAGGCACACGCTGAGCATCAACGGGGTAAGTTATTTGTTTGTAACACTGTTTCTACTCATTTTCTGCTTTACTTCTTACACAGGAAGGGCTTATGTAAATACAGATAATCGCCAACAGCCCCTGTGTTTGTTGCTGTTTCTTCAGAGCTGGTGATAGAGATGCAGAGTGTAGGAGGCAGCGCTGATCAGGCTCGTCCCCTGTTCGGAGGAGCGCTGTCAGCCGTCATCCCCCACAGCGCCACAGACATCAGTGATCTGAGGGAGATCCCAGACAACCAGGAGGTGTTTGCCCATGCACACACGGACCAGAGCCTCATAGTGGAGCTGGTGGAGTACCAGGCTCAGGTGGCAGACCAGGATGCTGTCAAATACCACTTTGAAGACATCGCAGGTAGCAATAAAGCTTTAGAGCCTGGTGCTTTTGAAGTTACCAGTGTAGTGGCTGTGCCCAAATCTGAGCTGTCACTGTCACAGTGCAGCTCAGCATGGATGCTGACTGGGACACAGTGTGTATCCAAGTTCAATGAAGAGGCGAGGAACACAGTGACCCTTCACCTGGGTCTCCTCCGCCTGCCACAGTACTCCACAGATGTCCTGATCACCTTCAATGACCCGCAGAGCATCAGCCCCGACAGCAGCAGTGCCGCTGCTGTGGGGATATCCAGGGAGCCCTGGACGGTGCAGGACTTCCAGCGCTTGTTGCAGACGCTGACTCTGCATAACCCTGGGCTGTTTGGATAGAGTAACTACTATCCCCACTTGATCACACTTAGTCTTTCTCTATTAAACTGGGAAATTAAAACATGCTGGACATTAATTTGCTGTTTCTCAATAAGAATCTGGTCTGCAACATGCTTTGGGAAGTTATTCCCTAGACCAGCAGTTGTTCCCCTGCCCTAACAAATAAGACTACATGCTCTGTTCTTGACTGATGTTGTTGACTTTGTACTGGCAATTAAAAAAGAACAAAATCTGTGAGGACAATCCACATTCGACTTTGATTCTTCGCTCTTCTCTCTTTCTTTTCTTTATTTTACTTAAACAGTAACCACATCCTTAAGCGTCTTTATGCTTACACAAGTAGGTAAACACAACACACAACTTGCCAGTATATGTAATCCATAAATGTGTTCTTACAGACCTACAGTGTTCATATCTCCGATTTGTTTGTTCAGTATGATCATGATGAAAGCATGCAAGTAATGGAAAAGTTCAAAGCAGGAGTCTGAAGGTTAAAGGTGTCATCCCACATATAACTTCCCCCTGGAGCAGTTAAAATACACGCAATGGTCACAGAGCCTTTAGGGTCTTCAGAGTGACTTGAGTTTGGTCATAAACAGTGAAAACTGAGAGGACAAGCTCCAGCAGGGACAACCATTAGGTCAACTGTTTCTGTCATTCACTGGAGTGGCCTCATGGTTTAATAATTCATTAGCCTGAACCTTGAAAAGTCTTAGAGAGACTTCATTCATGTATGAGTTTGGTGAAATACTAAATTTATGGAATGTAAAATGACCCTCATTACGAGCTGCTTTGAAGTTAAAACCAAACCTTTAACATTTGGAAGTCATAGGTCATACAACATGTAATGGAATCTGTTTTTCTCAGTTACATATTTCAAGGAAGGAAAACATCTGAGGTTTTAAGCTGAGAGTACCGTTTAATAAGACTCATCACAGCAGGGGAACTCAGGTAAGTCCATAAGAGGAAGCATAGTCTGTCTCCGCCAAAGCCACATCAAACTCTTCTCATCCTGTGGTGCAAGCACAAGGGATTAAGATCTCATAAAATCAGGCATCCTTTCCACTCAGAGATACCATCACATTCCTTCATTAACCACAGCATTTAAAGTGTTGCAACAGCAAAGGAGCCTTTCAACTACCTTGTTGTTGTAGGTTCTGTTCATAATCAAGTCTGAAAACATCCTGTCTTTTAGACCTGATAAGAGTTTGGAAAAAGTCAGACAGTTTTCCTAACACTGTGGACTTAAAGCTTTTTCCAGGTCCAGAAAATGGACTATTATAGAGAGCCCCCTGGGGAAGTAATAGTGCTGTGGTCTCACAAATGCTTTGGCTTGTGATACTGGTCATATGCACATGCATATGTAAAAGTAGTAGTAGAGTAATGGCAGAGAGATAAAAAATAAATGGAAATGAAAAAAACAAAACAAGATTGATACTGCAAAACAAAATATAAAAGTTGAATTTGATCACTCTTCTAAAATATTCCACTAACTAGAGTATGACTAAAGTATGACAGTATTACAGCCCAGCCTTATTCTTAAATAGAATAAATTGATTATTTTCCTCAAAATTCCACAAAAACATTTGTTTGAAATCTTTGCAAATTCATTCAAAATAAAAACAAAAAATTATCTTCCCCTTGATCCAGACTAGTCTCCCAGTTCCTGCTGCTGAAAAACAGGGATGGTATTGGCCAGATGCTGAGCAGTACCTGGTTTTCTCAAGACATGACGCTTGACATTCAAGCCAAAGAGTTCAATTTTTCCTTATAAAGCATGTTGTCCTCTCTCCACAGAGAAACACTGGAGCTCTTTCAGAGTGATCATCGCATTCTTGGTCACCTCCTTGATTAAGGCCCTTCTCCCTCGATCACTCAGTTTGGCAAGGTGGCTCTAGGAAGAGTCCTGGTGGTCCCAAACTACTTCTATTCATGGATGATGGAGGTCGCTTTGCTCACTGGAACCTTCAATGCTGTGCCCTTTCCCACAATCATATATTGGAGGTCTACAGACATTTCCTTAGACTTCTGTACTGACGTGCACTGTTAACTGTGAGACTTCATATATTGGAATAAGGCTATAACATAGATGGAAATGTGGAAAAAGCACTGTGAATACTATCTGGATGAATTACACTTAACTATATTATATATCTGTCAAGAAAGGTATCACAATTGCCACAAACATATGTTTTTTTCTTTAATCCAACTCCCTTTAAGACATCCCCACCGAATGCTACAACGCTGACAGTAACTGTTTACTCTTAGTCACAGAGGAAAGAGGACGGACGCCTCCTCAGCAAAGCTTCTGACCTCTAGTGAACTGAAATCTGGCATTACGAAGTCTCAGTGATGAAGACAAATGCAGCTTTCCTGTTTCTCTTCACGGGAGCCTGCTGCTTCCTGACAAGTCCCTAAACAAAGCTAGAGGTCCAAGTATGCACTGAGTGGTACAATCATTTCATGACCCCAAGCTGTTTTTTGTGCAGAATTTGAAAATCTTCAAAGAATATGAATATATATATGTATATATATGTGTATATATATATATATATATATATATATGTATATATATGTGTATATATATATATATATATATATATATATATATATATATATATATATATATATATTTATTAATATAATAGTATGCACTTAAGTTCTACAAAATGTGTGTTAAATAGACTCAAATATTTGACTTGTAAAACTGATAAGTTGTTTCTTCTGGTCTTAGGCAGAGGATGTGAGACATCTTCCCCACATCTGGGAGGCATCAGTTACAGGTGTATGCATAGTTCCTGCTCAGAGACTTTAAGCTCCAGGGTCATTTATTTCCTGAACTCCCCTGTTATCAATGGTCTCTTCCCTCCTTCAGAGGCCCCCTCCTCCCACACCCTCTCTCTTTAGACAGTAACCCTCAGCTTTCCTTGCCAACTCCTGGAGCTATTCTCAGCCACAGAGCACAGAGTCTGCTGCTCTCATCAGGACCCTGGAGCTCATCTGTTTGTTTTTTTTTTATAATAAATGCTCTTCTACATGTCTATTTTCAAGCTTGGATGCAGACAAAAGGTTGTCTTAGAGATACCACTGAAAGCTGAATAGACTTGCAACAATTTTTATATCTTTCCATTTTACCTTATTATGATGCTCAGTTCCTAAAACGTACAGCTACACACACAGGGGAAATCTACAGCCAGCATAAAGGAGAACACTGGAAATGACTTACAAATTCACAAGAGGTTTATTAAAAAAGGTTTAAACACGCAGCACTTTTTCCACTGCAGTTTCTATAAGCAGACACAAGTAAGCACAAATCTGTCTCCCTGGTTTTATAGAGAATACCATTGGCCTAAAATGACAGTTTAATCCTCCTCCTCCTCCTCCTTCTTCTTCTTGCTCTGTGGTGAGGTATTGTTGGTTTGACAGAAGTGCTCAGACATGGCAGCCAGTGCTCGATAACGATGAGAGATTGAATTCTTCACATCCTTTGGCAGTTCAGCATAGCTGCATATCAGAGGAAAGTCAGTAGTTAATAGGGAATGTAAATGTAAAATAATAGAAAAAAGGATAAAACCCAGATGCACAGCACATGGAAGGAGTAAGAGGAATAAGCTAAATCATGGTGAAACCCTTGCAACACAGTGTGTTAACGTCTGGCTCCACCTTGTGGTATGAAGAGGAAACTTTAGGCATGGTCTTACGTTTTATCATATCCGTCTGGCTGGAAACATGGATCCCATCCAAAATCTCGAGGTCCCCGAGGTTCCACTATGTGCCCCTTAAAATACAAAGAGAAAAGTGTGAACAGAATATAAAAACACACACAAACACAGAGACAGTGAAAAAGATCCACTCTGACCTCGGTTTTTCCTCTGAAGAGCTGTACTGGTTCATCTTTCCCAGCACAGAAAGCAAAAGTGCAGAGAGCCCATGCTGATTTATCCTCAAACCCAGTTAGGAGCTTATACAAGCCTACAACAAAACATTTGACAGATTAGAGATGCTGGACAGGTCACTTCACTTTTTCTATCCAGCTCTAATACAGTATCTCAGAAGTTTTTCACTGATTTCCTACCTTCTGGCTTGAGTTTATCCAGGAACCATTTTCTATGAAAACAGAGTGGGGATGTATGTGTTGCAGTTTATTACCACTAAAAAAAGATTATGAAGCAAAACACATTCCTCAATGGATGTAAAAGTGGGTATACTAACATGTAAGGACCAGGCAAGCCTCCTAAAGCCTTGAAACACAGGCAAGTGTCCTCTACTATGACTGGTCCTTCAACCTGTAGGTGAAACACACACACTACATCGGTTTCAATCATTCAACAGAGGTGTACATATAGAATATTTTGTTGGATGGCAGTATAGTTACTGTACCTGCCGTGCAGCCTCTTTACACTTCTGAATGGAAATCTCATCTGGCTCCCCCTGATACTCAGGCACTAGAAGTGAAAATGTACAGTCCCTTCATTTTTCTTTTTTTTTTTCATAATTGTAAACCAACAAAATGTTTGCCTGAAAATCTAGACTTAACGACATAATTAAAAACAAAATTAAAGAAATAAGACCACTGTACAGTACACTGCACTCGTGGTCTGTCCTTTTCATACTTACAGTCAATCTTTTTAGACACTAATTTGTAGGGAAACCTGTCTCCCAGGATCTGAATCACCTGATGGATATAGAACACAGAGAAAAGCATAACACTTACTGATTTGGTTTTTTTGAATGAATGAGAGCTGTTGATTAGATGAGAGCTGTTGATTAGATGACATGTGTTGCTCACTGCCTATTTTTAGCAAGTGTAGTCTAGAAAAGCAAAAAGAAAATAGGGGTATAAGTATCCTCCCTGAAACTATTTACACAGAACAGCACCACCGTACACACTCCATGTGTCTCGGTCAATGTTTGTCTCTTACCTCTTCGAGTTTCTTTGCGTTTCCAGTCACAAACACCACAGTCCTTCCTGAAGGTACTGCCATGATGAACGAGGAGCCCGGGGGACTAATGACGAACCGAATACTTCCGGCTCAGCAGCGACCAATAAGAATCAGCTGTGAGAGCTTCAGCGAATCACAAAGCAGGACGTAGCTCCTCCTTCTGTAAATACACCAATCAGGTAGCGGTGCTGCCAGTAATGCTGTCCGGGTTGGGATATCGGTGCAAAGTGCCATGTGGACAAGTGGCTGTAAACAGACTCAGTCAAAGTAAAACGAAACGCTTTGGATATTAGCTACAGCTGACAATGAGTCTTTTACCTCGTACTGCCGAGGAGTTCAGCTCTGCAGAGTACTGGGAGAGATTTTTTAAGAAGCGTGGAGAGAAGGCGTTTGAGTGGTATGGAGACTACAACAAACTCTGCGGCGTGCTGCATAAATACATCAGAGTGCAAGATAAGGTAAAGATGTTGTGTAGAGCGATACACAAAAGGTCAGGTTGAATCAATTTGTAATTAATATGTGTCAATTTCATATAGCCGTATTTTACTATCGCCAGTGCCAATTACTCGATATATTTCTGTCTGTCAGGTGTTGGTAGTCGGTTGTGGTAACTCTGAGCTGAGTGAACAGCTGTACGATGTTGGCTACAAACATCTGACTAATATTGACATCAGTGAGACTGTGGTGACCCACATGAACCAGCGAAACGCTGGGCGTCGGCCAGGCCTGACCTTCCAGCAGGTGGATGCTACACAGACTCCATATGAGGATGCCAGCTACCAGGCTGCTCTGGACAAAGGCACGCTGGATGCCATGGCATCTGAAGAGGAAGGAGCTTTGGCCAGGAATATGCTCACTGAGGTAAGAAACCAGTTAGTCAGGGTCTGTACAGTTGATTATCCATATGCATCTTAGCAGTCTCCTCACAGCAGTTTACTTATATCTGCAGGTGGGTCGTGTGCTAAGTGTTGGGGGGCGGTACGTCTGTGTAACGTTGGCTCAGGAGAGTGTGATCAAGTTGGCAGTGGAGCACTTTGTCCAGCTCGGGTGGGCGGTGAGGCTCCACTGCCTGCAGGACGAAAGTGGGAAAGAAGAGGACTCGTTTGCTCTGCCTGTCTTTGTTCTGGTCTGCACCAAGTTTCGTCACCCTATGCCCGTGCCTTTTCTGGAAATGTGTCTTGGGGAGGATGGAACCCCAACGCATCTCACAGAAGTTTCAGAGTTGCTGTCAGCTGTGAGGGAGCATCAGGCCTACTCTGTTTTGAGAAAGAAGCTCCGCACAGGAACAGATGCCAGTTCGAACCTGTCACTTGTTCTCTGCCACACCAAGACTGGACTTCCCAGATACACTCTTACAGTGCAAGACTGTCCCCCTGGTGCCAAGGTGCCAAGATCAAACCAGTTTGCTGTATTTATTGGTGAGCTATTATGTTCTGTCATCATGTTTCCGCCTTCCTACACAAGTGACACTACCTCTACTGTGTTCTTCTTTGATGATTTTTGTTGTCTGATTCCTTCTACCCTGTGCTTCTTCTGTCAGTGCCTCAGGGCAGTGAGACAGCTTGGCTTTACAGCTCTAGCGAAGGGCGAAGGCAGCTGGCGGCTAGTGCTAACTTTCGGCGCCTGCTTATTGTGACAATGCACAGAAACCAGGAGTACACAGACATGCAGGCTGTCCAGTCTGAACTCTCACCAATGGTGATGGACTTGGCTCCCCCGGGTATGCCGGCCAATCAGCAGGTAAACACAAAAACACTGTTTACATTTTTATCTCACACTATAGGTGCAGCGGTGCCTTACTTTGAACTCTCCCTTTTCAGGTGCCATTTTTATCAGTTGGAGGTGACCTGGGTTGGCGAGAGGAGATCAGCAGGGGTGTGAGTGAGCTCAGTGGAGAATACTGCATAGAGAATGTCAAAGGAGAAGATGGTGAAATGTATCGCAGACTTGTATTTCTGTCCAATGCAGCCCTGGTCCAATCAGAGAGCCGCCTTGTCCCGTCAAATACCAGTGCGTTCTTCATTTAATTTAACTTGTTATGCCTTCTTTTCTTTGAGTTGATTCTATTTTCTTTATGATTACTATTTAAATAACTAGATAATTGTTACTAATGATGTACATTGACTACATATACATTTCAATGATGTTAAATGCTTTTTAAATTTATATACAAACCAGAGCAAGTACAGCTGTCAGTTGTACTAATGCATAAAGATAATAACTGACCAAATATAGCAAAAATCAACAAGGACCAAAATAAAAAATTAAACACAAAAGGGAAATCAATGACATAAACAATAAAAGGAGAGCATTATAATTATTTAATTTGCAGTAGATGTTACAATATGGCTGTAAATGGGTAAAATTTGTTTTTCTGTAGTGTCAAGTCACAAGAAGAAGAACAAAAAGAAGACCAAGTCAGCAACTCCTCTTACGACATCTTCTCTGTCAGTGGATAGTGGATTCCTCTGTTGTGCTCACCATGAGGTCATGGTGGCTGGTCTTACCATGCTTGGTGTTGGCATGCCACAGAATAAAGGTGTGTGTGCCAGTTTTGTAGTGGGTAGAGGCAGATGACAGAATGAAGAACTTCAAACTAGGAGTTCATATTAAGCACGTCATATAAAATTTCACCTTTCATTGAGTTTCACCTGATTATTTGTGCGTACCTCTTTCTTCTTTTTTTAGACACTCCAGTGTCAGTGCTCCTGATAGGACTCGGTGGTGGAGGCCTGCCTCAGTTTCTGCGGGACTTTGTGCCTCATGTTACTGTTGAGGTTGTGGAACTAGACCCTGTTGTGCTGGATGTGGCAAAGGAATGGTTTGGGTTCAGACCAGATGATCGTTTGACCGTCACACTTGGAGATGGCCTTGAACACATCTGTACCCTTGAGAAAAAAGGTCAGTGAAGGAGGAGTGGAAGAAAAGGCAGTTATATACACTGCCTGTCCCAAAAAAGGTCACAACTCCAATATTTTGTAGGACCGCCCTTAGGTTTGATTATAGCATGCATTTGCCGTGGCATTGTTTCAATAAGCTTCTGCAATGTCTCAACATTAATTCTAGTCCAGAGTTGCATTCATTTTTCACCAAGATCTTGTATTGATGATGGGAGAGTCAGACCGCTGCACACACTCTTCTCCAGCACATCCCAAAGATTCTGAATGGAGTTAAGGGATGGACTTTGTGGTGGTCAATCCATTTGTGAAAATTATGTGTCATGCTCCCTGAACCACTCTTTCACAATTTGAGCCTGATGAATCCAGACATTGTCATCTTGGAATATATCTGTGTCATCAGGTGGAAGAAAATATGCATTGATGGAATAACCTTCAGTATATTCAGGTAGTTAACTGACCTCATTCTTTGGACACATAACATTGCTGAACCTAGACCTGACCAACTGCAGCAACCCCAGATCATAGCACTGCCCCCACAGGCTAGTATAGTAGGCACTAGGCATGATGAGTGCATCACTTCACCAGCCTCTCTTCTTACCCTGATGTGTCCATCACTCTGGAACAGGGTAAATCTGGACTCATCAGACCACATGACCTTCCATTGGACAGTTCTTAACCCAGTTTTAGTAGTTTCATAAGTCTCCTTAGATTTCTTCTTTGTTTGATTCAAATGAGAAGCTACGCACTGCATCAGTTAAGGTTAAATAACTTGTCAGCTGAAAAAAACCAAAAAAAACAATTCATGCACAAATTATGTGGGAGGCTGTTACTTATTTGCTTAGTTTAAATCCAGGTGGTTTCTCTGCATGGGCAGTGTATTAGCAGAGATATTTATGATGCCACATAGAAACCTTTTTGTTTTCTCTGTAGGTGATCGTTTGATTGATGTCATCATGTTTGATGTAGACAACAAAGATAGCACTGTGGGTATGAGCTGTCCTCCTGCTGCCTTTGTAGAAACCTCCATCCTGCAGAAAGTCTGCAGTCTGCTAACTCCAAGAGGTAAAGAATGATTCATAATTTTTGTAGTTGTCAGTCTGCTAGAATGTGCCATTCATTCTCTACAGAAATATTATGTGTTGTATATCCCTTATAAGAAAGTTTCACTAAAACATAAATATAAAAAATGCCTGCTTATAAATGAATTAGAAAACTTTAAGGCACTTACTGTTAATAAACTGTTTTTATTGGTTTGATTCCATATGTAATTTATAATTTTTTGTTAGAAATATATGTTATGTTCACTATTTTCTTCTCTTTCCATGTCTCCCTGCCATTCAACTAGGTATATTTATACTGAACCTAGTGTGTCGTGACTCAGTCTTAAGGAAAGAAGTGCTGGAGCGCGTCAGTGGTGTGTTTCCCACCATTCTCTCTCGAAAGATTGAAGGGGAGGTCAATGAAGTCCTTCTTTGCGCTCGAAGAGAAAGGGAACAATCTAATGTCGCTGACATCCTTCCATCCCTGAGTGAAGCGGCCAAGAGTTTGCAGAGTGCACTGAGCTCTAAAAGGACTGGGACCAACTGCAGCCCACATATAGACATTGTGGAGTTGTTAAAAGATCTGAAAGTAGAGTAAAGTTTGTTGGACATTAATGAAATGAAGCAATAACCACATTTACTTTGCCAGTCAGTGCAATGTAATGAGTGTTATGATGTATATCACATACAATCACAAGTAAAGAACATTTTATCCTTACATCTTAATGTAGTTCCTATGCAGAAATGAACATGTTGAAGTTGTTGGATCATGAGTTGGTAGTTGGTAGTTTTGAATGCAGCCTTTAGTTTCCCTTTCACTTGCATGTAGTATCCTGTGAGCTACATGCTGCTCCCTCATTTCTCATTGCTTAAGAATGCAGCTGCGTTTTTTCCAGTGGATGAACCCTACACTCTGGTTCCGGTTCCACTGTTTATAGGGCTGCAGTGGAGCCCTACCCACATTGGATGAGTGGGATTTTAAATAGCTGTGAACTAGAGGAGGGAGAGAGACTGTTTGCCAGGGGCATGATAGTCGGGCTACTTCCAGAAGTGGCTACGAAGTCTGTCCGTCTCCTGCAAGAGGGGAGGTGAAGATTTTCAGCGCATGCGCACCAAACTTGATTCCGTTAGCTGTCAAAGTTGAATGTTTTCCTCCCAAACAGGGACCAAAGTCGGCGCGGGCAGCAGCTTCTAGCTGCTAAACTGTATCCAGAGTTTACGGGACACTACACATTACGGACGTTTCAAGTTTTAAAACGGCTAAAATGCCCACAGCGAGCAGTCTTCGGAGACGGGAGGTCTGTAAATACACAGCTGGACTCTTCCACACACACTAACGGTAACGTTAGCGTAGCTGAGGCTGCGGACCTGTAAGAGTTGGCACCGACCTCCAAGAAAACCTTTATTTATTTTACCTTTGTACGTTTCAGTAATGAGAATAGCACATTTCTGATTAACCAGAAGCTATGGTAGCTACTCCATATACGGGTGTAGTCAAGAACCGGAGTTAAACAGGATTTAAAGGAGCTGAACAGGCAGCTAAACCGCCTGTCCCGTTGCGATGGGCAACCGCGGGATGGAGGATCTGATCCCGCTGGTCAACAGCCTGCAAGATGCTCTGAGCAGCGTGGGACAGAGCTGCAGCCTCCAGCTGCCGCAGATCGCTGTGGTGGGCGGCCAGAGCGCAGGGAAGAGCTCCGTGCTGGAGAGCTTTGTGGGCAGGTAAGTCGCACAGTGAAGTCGGGGTGGACTGATCAGGGAGAGCAGGAGACTTTCTCAACTTAGCTTAGGTTATATTAACTCCAAGAGGATCGTGTTTAGATGTCATGAAGAATGTTGGTCCAACTTTCTAAGTAATGATCAAAACCCATTAACCACATATTACACATTTGCAAGTAATCCACACATTTCTATTAATGAGTTACTAACATTTGTAACGACATTATTACTTATACATTACAATTACATTATTTCCAAATACAAATGTTGCATGCTCATAGCATCTTTTACAACTTGACAGAGTCTGTATAAATAGTTATAACAAGTGGCGAGGAGGCAGATGGGTATTCTACACACTGTTGGCAACCTGATCTATGTCACTTGTTTAATGCACAGTAATGTAATGTGGGACTCAATTATTTGAGTATTTTGACAGCTTTTTACAGTTCAGATTGAAATATTGTACTTTTTATTCCACCATATTCATTTTGCCTCTTTAGTTGCAAATTTCTTTACAAATTAACATTTTATGTAAGCAAGAACATATGGTAAGAGAAGGTGCAGACATAAGGAGACAAAGGCCCCTGGGTACAGAAGCCCCCCCACCCCTCCTACATAACAACAAATCGTACATATTGAAAGAGTCTCTTTGTGGCTGTCTCTTTTAGCCTTTTTCTCCTCATGGTAATTATTGTCTATTTTTGCTTCTTTGAGTGTCTTTGTATCAGTATGTTGGTTGTTCTTGGTTGGTTCTTATTTTGTGTTTCTTTGGGGTTGTTTTGCATCTCTTCATGTGTGTTTTGTGTCTGTTTGTAATTCTGAAATCTGAATTTCCAGCATTAAATATTAATACTTTATACAGAGGCTCTAGTCCAGAGGGCCCCGTGACACTTTGGGTCCCTGAGCCTGCACCAGTAGTCTAACCATGAAGGCAAGGAACAAAAGCCTCCTGTTTACAGTAAATGTCACCACTTCAACCAAAAAAGGTTGTAGCAAACACACATTTTCACATTTTTACTGATGTCTGTGGGACATTAGGATACATTAGTAGCTGAATATGTAATATTGTAAATTTCCTGTTAATCAATGTCAACTCTGATGAATTGGAACATGCATAATACTCAAATACTGTATCTCTGTGCAACTGTATTAAATCCAGGATTTACAGCAACTACTAATGTATTTACTGCAATCATTTCATATATCTTGGTTGCCATCCAACACCAATGATATGGCTATATTTACTAGTCTGAAGTGGTGGATACCAGGGGTGGGAGTGTCTCAATGATAGTACCCAGTAACAGCTTATCACACTGACAGGCTCTGTAGGTGTTTATAAAGGGCAATAGATTAACATAGCTCTTTAAAAGAAATGTGAACCCCAAACTAGTCAGGCCAACCACAACTGAGCATAAACAGAGCTTTGTTGAGGTGCATTATCCTTTAAAAGATTCTGAGCTCCCAAAAATAATACAGTCCGCTTATGAATGACAGTATTGTTTGGGTAAAAAATGTCAGTGCAAGTAAGACACTACCAACCTTTCAAAGGAAAGTTGGAGGGTTATTCAGTAGTTTCCTATCTTTCTCCCAGCCGTTGTTGAGACAGTGAAGCTCTATAAACCGGAGGATAGATACGCTAGTTATTGTGCACCATAGACTGTTCAGGCCTTAATTTGTAACACTGCCAGTAAGTCTGTTGCCTGTTGTAAGCCTGAGTGTGTATCGATAATTTTTCATGTACATAAGTTCTTTGTCTCAGCCATGATTGTGTTATGACACTCCTTTTGTGGAATGGAGTACTCTGCCAGCTGTTTCATCTGGGACAGGAAGCATTAAAATAAACGTCCGGAATCTGATTTTAGCAGGAAAGAGGATGTTTATTGTTATATTGTACAGTCTTTATAGTTACCCCTACATTTACCGTTAGTCTCATACTGTATATATCTGGTAGTACTAATCATATGGCAAAAGGTTTCTTAGCCTTGCTGATAAAGTTGCTGATATTTTGCATACTCCGGGGCCTAATCAAAAACTAATCTACAACTGACTTTTAGTTCCTATAGTGCTTTATTTTGCCAGTTTCTACTAGAAAATTATATTGTTTTAATATAGCGCAACATAGTGTGTGTGTGTGTGTGCGCGCATGTGTGAATCTTCAGTTCACTCTTTCTTAATCAACAGAGACTTCCTTCCACGTGGCTCAGGAATTGTCACTCGCAGACCTTTAATCCTCCAGCTGCTTAGTGCTAATACAGGTATATAAAACACTGTCATGTTTTATGTTCAGAAAGTAAATGTCAATGTAATTCTGAAAAACAAAGCTGCCACCAGATGGCAGTATGATATTTCACATTGATTAAGTCCTACTGGCGAGAGAGTAACTCCAGATATATCTAAGACAGCAGGGTTTAGAACTGAATTTAGAAGTATGGGAACTGGAAGAATACAATTAGAATATATATGTACTTGATTAAATAAAGTAGAATATATTAATCCTGCGGTAACCTCATGTTGTGTTATGTCAATGTTGTGAAGATTAACCGATATTCACAGCATTAATTTGTCACTGGGTTGAAAATGTCTTGTATTTTTTCAGAGTATGGTGAATTTCTTCATTGTAAGGAAAAGAAGTTCACAGACTTTGAAGAGATCTGCAAGGAGATTGAGGCAGAGACATGCAGAGTTACAGGATCTAATAAGGGCATCTCTCCTCTCCCTATCAGCCTTCGGATCTATTCACCACATGGTAACAGTGTGCAGCTGTGTGTGTTCCACATTACACATACATTTAAAAACAGTCTATTTCTCGAGAGCATCCATGACGTATGTGGTTGTGTTTATGCATGTATGTGTATGTTTGCAGTGTTGAACCTGACTCTTATAGACCTGCCTGGAATCACTAAGGTTCCCATTGGTGACCAGCCAGCTGATATAGAGTACCAGATACGAGACATGATCATGCAGTACATTTGTAATGAAAACTGTCTTGTCTTGGCTGTGACACCAGCCAATACTGACCTGGCCAACTCTGATGCGCTTAAACTGGCCAAAGATGTTGACCCACAGGGTAAGTTGTGTTTTGGAGTTATCATGTCTTAAAATGTGGGTCTACATTCCGGTGTCCTTGTAAGAATAAATTTTCAGAAATATTTGTGATTATAGGTTAGCAAGATGTTTTTTTTTTTTCACCTTACCTTTTCATTGTTATTCCTACTCAACAGGTTTTAAAGTCACTTTTGTCCACAAAACTTCCTCTTTTTTTCTGTCTCCTGTAGGCCAGCGTACTATTGGTGTAATCACTAAGCTAGACCTGATGGATGGAGGAACAGATGCCCGTGACATACTAGAGAACAGGTTGCTTCCACTACGCAGAGGTGGGTTACTTGTCTGTGCTCATGTGTGTGTATGTTGAGTCATTTTGCTGCAAAAAAGTAGTCACACCGGGACCTTAATAATGGTTGACACTGTATTATCTTCATCTCATGGCCAGCCGAAAGCAAAAAAGGCTATTCTCTTAATATGACACCACAGTAGGACCATTGACAATGTGTGGATTTTGTTGTGCATTTGTTTTGAATGTAAGTGATGCAGACAAAGACATGTATATTATTGGCTGTATTAGTCTGTTTAACAGGGATACTGGTAGGTAACTGCGTGGCCGATTGCTAGTGAATGTTTGTGCTGTGTGTGTGTGTGTGTGAGAAAGAGAGACAGAGAAACAGAGAGAGAAACAGAAAAAAGGCAAGGAGCCAGCATGTTCCCAGTGCAGTGTACAGAATGGGTGAAGCACCACCAGATGCTGGCTCCTTCATGCTTCTCTAACAGTTCTAATGCATTCGCCATGGAGGCCCACTGAAAGAGCTGCCTTAGTAGCAGCTTAGAGGTGAAGCATTAGATATGGAGTCTAGTGCTATACCATCTATTGCTGTATTAAATAAGGGGTTTGGCCCACCCTATACCACATGCTCTGCTGTTGCACAAACACACTAATTTCCTGCTTGTATGCTACAGTCTTAATGGAACAAATGGCAGTCTGGGAAGAGTTCCCAAGGACACGTCACGAAATGCAAGTTGATTCTGTCTTATATCAGAGTCCTTGATTGTTCCTTTCTCTTGTTGTAAATTATCTTCCTTACAATAATCACATGTTGTTCATTTCTCTCTTCCCCAACAGGTTACATAGGGGTGGTAAACCGCAGTCAGAAGGACATTGATGGAAGAAAGGACATTAAAGCAGCTCTGCTTGCAGAGAGGAAGTTCTTTCTATCTCACCCGGCCTACAAACACATGGCTGAACGCATGGGCACACCATATTTACAAAGAATACTCAACCAGGTTAAAATGCACGCAGACACGCAAGGAAGTAAATAATGTGTTTGTATGTATTACTATTGATAATGTTTGTTTGCAGCAACTGACAAACCACATCCGGGACACTTTGCCAACCTTCCGTAGTCATCTGCAGAGCCAGCTCCTGGCCTTGAAAAAAGAGGCTGAAGAGTACAAAAACTACAGTCCCGATGACCCTGCACGTAGGACCAAGACTTTGCTACAGTCAGTCATTCTGTGTCTGTTCTTGTCCATTAAAGCTTTTTGAATTTGTTTATTTAGAGTGGCAAGAAAAAGTACAGTAAATAAGCAATTTTTAATTTCCTGGTTTTCCACATTAATTGTTCATGAAATGTGATCCGATTTTCACCAAAGTCACAAATATAAACGAACATTTTTCTAAACTGATAAAACACAAATAGCCCTGGTCTTTCACGACCATGACTATATTGTGTTTGTTTATACAGTATTTGTAATTTTGGTGTATAGACATATACACATATTTCATGCCATCCAATTTTATGAAACCAATTTATGCGGAAAACCACTGTCTCAGTGTCTCTGCTAGTCAATCTGTCTCTTCCTGCTCTCTAGGTTAGTTCAGCGCTTGGCTGTCGACTTTGAGAAGCTAATTGAGGGCTCAGGTGACAAAGTAGACACAGTGAATTTGTCAGGAGGTGCTAGGATCAACAGAATCTTCCATGAGCGGTTCCCTTATGAGCTGGTTAAGGTGTGTGCTATTTTGCATATGATGTTGTCTGTGAACATACATATAGTATCATAGTGCTACTCAGCCAAATCTTTAGCTCTTACTGACAGTGCACTGTGCTCTGTGCTTGTTTTCAGATTGAGTCAAATGAGGGGAACCTGCGGCGGGAAATCAACTATGCCATAAGAAACATTCATGGTGTCAGGTGCAATATAGTGTTCTGAACATATCAGATGTTTAAAGATTTATGATTTATGATTTTGTTATGAGATTTCTTTTACCCCACAGGACAGGTCTGTTCACTCCTGACATGGCCTTTGAAGCCATAGTGAAGAAACAGATATTGAGACTAAAGGAGCCATGTATGAAATTTATTGACATGGTCAGTCAAGAACTAGTGACCACTGTGTACCAGTGTATTAACAAGGTATATATATATATGCATACATATGTATGTGTCATGTACTTATACTGTACATTTCAGGGTATTGAATGAACATAGATTAAATCTGACATTTGGTCTTTTTTGTCTGTAGCTCAGTTCCTTTCCCACACTGAGAAATGAGACAGAGAAAATTATATCCACCGAAATCCGAGAACAAGAGAGTAAATGCAGAGAGCAGGTCATTAAACTTTGCTTTCATAGATTAATATCACATAACTTGAATGATTTCCTTTTGGTGGTTTATTTCTCTCCACTTAATGTATGTCTGCACTTTTAGGTCATGTTGATTATTGACATACAGCTTGCCTACATAAATACTAAACATGAAGATTTCATTGGCTTCACTAAGTGAGTAACATTTCTAAAATTAAGTATAAATTCTAACATGCTGACAGTAAATAATATGACCTCTGTCTCCCTCTCAGTGGCCAGCAGACGTTCAACCAAAGCAATAAAAAAGTAGTTGCAGGGATGACAGGAAACCAGGTGAGACTTTCAACTGCAGTGCATTCATTAACAATAATATGAGAAGTGAGCACACAGCAACATAATGCAGTATAGTTTTAACAAAGCCTACAGTATTGCATAACTCCAACTCTTTGATCAGACTGAAAGATTTTGGCAAGAATTTTATGACTTGCCAATAAATTAGAGACGTTTAACTGCTGACTACAGTGCATAACCCAACTATATCCCATAATCTAGCATCCTCAGCCTCTGTCTTATTTAGTATCACTTTGGGACAATCAAGCAAGACATTTATGCATTTTGTGCAAGTGTTCTCTTCATAAATGATGATCTATGAAGATCTATATGCTTAAAATGTATATTTTGCTGCCAAAAGTTCTCTGTATTACAAGTGTGCATGATAATGAGCTAAACCTTTCTCATCAATCTTTTTATTTTTCAGTGAGCTCTCTGTCCCATGTGTTATTCATTAAGCAACATTAATCAGCATTCATAGCTGCAGATAAATGGAAGATCTCTGTTGTTCTATGTTTTTTCAAGGGGATTTTGGGTCCAATCATGCAACCAGAGTTGATCTTGGCCTTTTGCAGGAATGCAGTCATGCAGTAACAAGGGATTTTTTGTCTCAATTTGTTATGATTATAGTGTAACATAATATTTATGTGACACATTTGAAAGCAGAGATAATTAAAAGCACAATCCTACTATAACTGTGTTTGCTCAGCCTTGATATGTGATGGTCATATTAAGAGAACAGTAGTGCATTTTACCCACAGCTTAAAAGGTTGCACGTTATTTACACAATTTCTCATGTTGTTTTGACAGTAGTTCTCCAGTAAATAATCAATACAAGTGTCACCCCCAAAAATATTAGATATATTTTTAATATGATGAAAAACTAAATTCAACTTTAATTTACTCCTTTATTTGTTTTTCTCCAGGGTGTGGCCCCTCCCTCAAGTCTAATAGTAGGAGACCAATCTCTTTAAACCTTCTCACTCCCTGCTGCCTCTATTGGAAATATATGTGATTGCTTGGGTCAGGCTTAAGGGTTGTGGCTTGGCATGCTACTTTTGTTGCTCATTGTAGCTTTATTAATCACTTATTTCATAATCTCTAACTGATACACGTTTCCTGACTGTTACAGATTACAGTTTTCTCTGTATACATCACCCTAATCATATTCAGTCTTCAGGATCTATATGTCACATCTTGAGAACATATTGTTATGTCCTACTGTTCTCCTACTCAGCACACATTTTTCTTTCCAGCCTCTGCCATGCTGCTTCCACATGTGTTTGATCCCATCTTTTCTATGCTAACGTTTTATACTTTGTCTTTACATTTAGTTTTAGTCTTCATCTTTTTGACCAGTTATGTCCACTGGTGGTCAGAAATTATTTTGTCATTGTCCTGCAGACTGCATAATCTGTGCACACTTCCAAAAGTCTTGTTTCTCCTCCAGAATCAACTGTTTCTCACTTTCACTGTTATATTCATCAGGAAAGTCCACTCTCACTGTGTGACCAGCTTTGCACATGTTCACATGATTTATACTTCTATCTATTTTCCATAAACATGTCCTCTCTACAATACCATTGTGATGATCCTGTGAGTCCTGCCATCTGAACTCTTTACCCTTGGCTGTTGTGCAGGTAATACGCAAGGGCTGGCTGACAATCAGCAACATCAGCATCATGAAAGGAGGCGCCAAGGAGTACTGGTTCATCCTCACAGCAGAGAGCCTGTCATGGTTCAAAGACGATGAGGTGAGGTATTCATGTTGATTCCCTTTTCCCCTCATATTGCAATCAAGATATGTACACATTATTCCAAAAAAGTTGTAATTTGGACTGCAATTTTAGTTCCAAAATGAAGAGACTGAAATAAAAACACAGCAATTGATATAATTAATTTCAAATTTATTAAATCACATTTCTGATTGAAACCCCCTAAAAAATCAAGAGCTAGTTCAATAAAAAGAATAATCTGATATCTCCATCAATATTCAAGTAAAGTCACTTGAACTTTATTGAAGTAAATGGAAAGATAGTCGCTTTTTGTTTTGGTGTCAGTGGGGCTGCCATCTGTCTGCCTGTCTGTGCCTGCTGTACAGGAGCAGAAGGTCTGCACAGCAAGTGTAGACAGGCAGACACACCACAACAGTCTTATCCTGTCTCAGCTGATGTCATGGGAAGAAGGAAGGGCAGACTACAGGAAATGAGTTCAGAAGAGGAAAGCACATTGCAACATTTGTATATGGATACAAACAAGCACCTGTCAACATTAACATCTTGATAAAAAAAAAAAAACTGTAAGCAAAGCAGTTGTGGATGAGTTGAAGTGAGTTGGGTATTGTTTGGCAAACATAATCCAGTGGTTGGTATTTTACATTCTCCAGTATGTAGAATGAATTTGCAAATAAGTTATTATTCTTGGTAACCACACTGGAAGAGCTTGAAGGCCATGTTGTGGCTAAAACAAAACAAATTGAGCCTTTCTGTATAGAAGCTTCGTGACGAAAGACACCATTAAATGCATAACTAAAGAGTGTCTTTAAAAATTATCTCTGTATCCAGCTAACCATTTTCTTCGCTTTTCTTCCCTGCCACCTGGACATGCAACGGAGCCCCTCCATTTCCCCCATTCATTCCTCTGACACCCCCCTCCCCATTCGTCCCGCTCACTGCTCACTCTTCCCCTTCTACTCCCCCTTTTCTTCCTCTTCTGGGAGTTCAGGCATTTGGAGTGTCTCACTCTGACACAGCTGGAGCTGCCCCAAGCCAAACTAAGACACACACACATGCGCACGCATGCACGCACAAACACATGCAGTGGACAAACTTGTATATACAGTATACAGTACACATGCGGACTCTGATGTAAACAAACTTGCATGCAAATAGTGGAGAAAAATATACACTCGTTCAGACAGACACACAGTCATTTTTCAGATAAACAATGGATCACTTGAACAAACTGTTCCCAGACACAGCCCCAGGCATGCATATTGTACACACGAAGTGTTATAGGTTTCCTCCTGCTGTCATACCCTTACTAAGCATTTACAAATCAACTAGCACATACACACAGACTGAGCACATCTGTAACAAAAAATACAAAGAGAGGCAAGCAAATATCTTGTAGAAACTACAGAACAACAAACATTTTCTGCCTGCAGATAAAGAGACACGTATGTTTCACTACATAGATTAAAGCTAAAAGTCCTTCTTGGATCAGTTGGACTGATGCCACAGCCTGACACAATTGGATATATTGTCATTGAGTAATCTTCCACCCTGATACTTGGCTGTTCATGTGTTTGAAAGGCCAATTACAGTGATCTATATTATTAGAGAAGTTCACATCTACAGCTCTTCTACATGTATGTGTGCATGTATCTGTGTGCAAAAACACACACGAATACAGTCAGACAAGCCGAGCTTCTGCTTCTTCTCTCTTACAGTTCCCGCTCTCTCTCTCTCCCCGCCCACACCACCTCCATAGACATTTCTTTTTCTGCGACTGCTGCCACCCCCCTTTATTTTCTTTTTCTTTACCTCTGTTGCCTTTTCCTTCTCCCTTTCTCTGTCTCTTTCTCTCTTTCTCTGACCCCCCTCTTTTTTTCTCTCCCCCTTTCTGTGGTTGGCACTCTCCCTGGGACTGTGCACATTCCTGGCTGGAAAATCTGAAGCTTTGTCCAAACACCATCTTCCAAGGTCTGCCCAGAGAAATCCCACATGGCTGTTTCTACACTGCAGACCTCCCCTTTTGACTCCCCCACTCTCCTCTCAACTCCTCCACAGTCTCTCTCATGAATACCCCTCTTCCCCCCTCACCCCCTATCAACTCCCCTTTTAACCTCCTTGCTTCTCCTCTATGTGGATTGCTTCCATGCAGTAACATTTTGTAACTCCTTCTATTACTACAGTTGTATCCAGCACTGACTTTATAATGAGAGTACATAATAATTCAGAGTTTAATCTCAGTAGCACACTGAACAGACATACATTCCTTCATCCCTCGACTGCCAGAGCTCCGCCAGGCACCCTGAAGAAAAACAGACTCATGCCTATACACTTAATCTACACGCTCCCCTCACTGTGTATGCGTATGTGTGTGTGTTTATGTGTGTGAGGCCTGTTCCATATCTCAAATCCATTAGTATGTATGAAGGGCACAGCTTTGGGCATCATACATCAACTCTGATGTATGATGCTCCACGACCTCCCTGACAAATGTAACACACACACAGATGCATGCATGGACAAAGCAGTGCCATAATGTATGTGAACATAACAGTCATATTGCCGCATAGATGCACATGCAGAAACTCAAGATACCCAGTGAGTGAAGCACAATATGAAAAAAAAAAACAAAAAAAACAGTTAGTTTAGAAATTGGCTAGTTTGTATCTTTTTTGCCTTGAATATTAGTAAAACGTCAGACTCACAAGTTGCTCACTTGGATATAAACCTCTCAGCCTTAAATGTAGCTATCACTTTCCATTAACAGAGACACTCAGACAAAATGCTACAAAATGGATCTCATAGTGAGTGACTTAGTATAGGGTGTGCATTTTAAGAGCCAAAAGCTGGCGACAGTGTGTGTACGTTTAAAGACATTTGCAAGCTAGAAACATTATTAGAATATTAGACCCTTGATTTGCCTCAAGATAGAGTACATGCAGATTTTTATATTGTTTTGAGCCTTGCTGTGGAAGCACTTCCTTGCACAGTCTAACCAATGTGCAGACTACTGTACACCAATAAGATCCTGAACAGGTAGTCTGAACACTGGGATGACGGAGCAGGACCCTTTCTCACTTTCTTGTCAGTCTTGGGTCTTCTGTCTCTGGTTGTTCACTAGCAGTCCTGCCCATGGGGGAGAGGAGTCAGCAAAAGGTTTCCGTTGTTATTCTCTTCTTTCTTGTCCTATTTCGGTGCTATGGTGCAGGGTGAGGGGTTGACGTGCGCATCAGACATCCACTCCTATGGGTGTCCCTTCTCCAGAGTTGTTCATGTATCTTGAATTGGGCGTCCGCAGGGCTGTGTCCCGGCGTAGTATCCAGTCTTGACGTGGCACATTCAGTCATTCAGCTAGGGATCTGCCTGTTCACTCGGAGAAGGCATAAGGAAATAAGGGGAGTGAGAGAAGGAGAGAGCGTTAGGGAGGAACTTAGCAGCCATATATGGGTTGATGGGACCCATGGGGAATCAACTTTGGAGTTGTCTTCAGTTTCTCTCCACTTCTCCTGCACACTCTATCCTGCTCTCTATGTTCCTCAACTATTCCCCATCTACTCTAGCAAAATTCACCTCCCTCTATCCTTCTATCCACCTCTATCCCTCCTCTTCCTCTCTTCATCATTTCTACTTTCTATTTCTACCCATCAGAACACCCTATACTCTCCAGTCTCCTCCCTCTCTGTCCAAAGCGATCCCAGATGTTGCTGTATGAGCGCCAGTTGAGTTCTGTAATTTTTTTCAGACTCTGTTACAGGAAGTGGGCCCCTTTGGAAAAAAGGAAAGAGGTACGAAGGAAGAGAGTCGTAGGGTTCAGGGGAGCACTGAGAGAGAAAAGACCAAAATGTCCTACTAGCTTACATCCCATATCATGAGTGTGCAAATGCTGTAATGCAAGCACACACACAGGTGCATCCATATGTACAGATAACATCCAGGACTTATCCCCACCTCATCCACGGTTGTTCCTATAAGCATCATTTTTGGAAGCCCTTTTGTCAAAGGTTAAAAAGAGGGAGCAGGCCGTGGAAGAGAGTTGAGGGGGAAGGGCTTCACTTGTGGAGAAATGTTGTGTTAGAGCTTGAATCTGAGTAATGACTTTCACATGTGGGCCCGGCCTCTCTTGCTGTTTTTTTTTTTCATACTCCTTCTCTCATTCCCTGCTTCAGTTCTTTGTACCCTGCCTCCGTACTGTCTGGTTCTCCTCACTCTGGCCATTCCACTCCTCCAACTGTTCTCTATCATTCATAAGTCCCCATGGTGATGACAGACTGTAGTCTTATGGCATCTCTTTTTCACTTCTCTCTCTCTCTATCACTAGTTAGTGGGTTGTTAATGTCAGTCAGTCTGATGTGCAGACACTTTTGATATGAACTCAGATGTACCTTTTGCACCTTTTCTGTTCACCTCACATTCTTATGCTTTTCCTAATACAGTTCAAGCCCTTTGGTCCCTCTTTCTTCTCTAGACGTAGGCTAAAATATCTTCACTACCGGTGAACTGTCTCCAGTCTCTGTTGTTTTTATTTTTTTTTGCTATCAACACCTGTGTTACCTCTCTGTGATATCATATTTTACTCTGTACTTCTGTTTATCTTCTCTGTATTCCATCTTTTCCAGGAGAAAGAGAAGAAGTATATGCTTCCCCTGGACAACTTAAAGCTCAGGGATGTGGAGAAAGGCTTCATGTCCAACAAATGTGTCTTTGCGATCTTCAACACAGAGCTAAGGTTTGTATGTGCGGCTGACGGCCTGTGTTTGTGTATGTGCATGTTTGGTGAGTGAGCGTGTGACTCAGAAAAGGGAGTTTTGCTCTTGTCACCTGCTTGTTGAAGTTATAGTTATATTTTACAAGGGTGGACATATTGAAGGAAGAAAGGGAGGAAATATCAGACTTGTGTTTTGCCCTTTCTTTGACCTCTTCCATTTAACTTTGACACAGGAAGTGAAAGGATATCCAATGAGTACTGCAGTGGGTGTAGTTTTTTTGTCTCCGAGTATATGCCAGACCTTTGAGGGCAGGGCAGGGCAGAGCTTGACTGTGCTGGCTTTAAGTGTGTGAAGCAGATTGAGAAAGACAGAGAGACAAAGAGGCAGCATAACAGAGCAAGTGAGTGTTTAGGAGTTGGACCTGACCCAAAACCTGGTTGATTGTACCAGACCATGTGGGCTTTGTTTATAATTCTGTGTTATGTTGCATTCGGACTCACACTGGATCTGTGCGTGCATGTGCATGTGTGTACATGTATGTATGTGGCTTTGTGTGTGTGTGTGTCTGTATAGACCACAGCATACCGACGGCAGGCTCATTAAGCAGCTAATCAAAGCCAGAGAGCTTGGATCAGAGATGAGGCTGCTCTTGTTTGGAAAGAATTGCTCGACTCGCCACAAAAAGGAGGGAGAAAGAAGAATTGGAAGGGTTGAGAGGAGAAAGAAAGGCGGGAGAGAGAGTATCAGAGCCATCAGCCAGGAATGTGTCAAAGTCTGTCCTATGGCGCCCCCCTTTTCTCTGCGCCCTCACTCTCTCTGTTTCTCTTTCTGTATTTGTGTGTGTGTGTGTGTGTGTGTGTGTGTGTGTGTGTGTGGGGCAGACATTGCAGTGGTCTTGTCCCTGTCTGACAATAATCAAAAACGTCAGGAAACTCTTTAAATCTAAAGCACCCATGGTTCTACAGAGGTTCTACGATGAGCAAAAGAACTAAGACTGCATGAGCTGACAAGAGGACAGCAGAAAAGATGAGGAAAAACAATGTATACAAGTTATAAATCAGTAGAGAAATTAGTTTGACTGTGTACTCACTGGTGTATACGAAAGCTAGTGTCTTGATCCTAGAGTAATATCGCTGTAGTATTGTCATTGTTGGCCTTGCTCCCTGTCTGTTAGCCACCACGCCCTAACTTATTAGCCTCACCCATTCTAGCCTGGCCATAAGCTGACAAACTGACAGCCTATTTCTTGATCATCTGTAGAGCCCTGTGTTGCTGCAATCTTTTTTCTCTCTCTATTTCTTATGTCTCTCATCACACACAAAGGTTTCACATATTTGAGGTTAATTACTGTGTGTTCTGAATGTGAGAAGGGAACAACAAAAGGAGGAAAGAAATGACGAAGTGATTAAAGAAAAATGCTTAACAGATGGACAACAGTGTGCTCCAGATCCTTTGCTTGTTTCCTACTTTGCTGTGCTGCCTCCACAGCTGAAGCACAGAGTTGGTATTACAGCATGCAGAGGAAAGTGTGAGGAAAAATAGAAGGGAAAAACAGGGAAAGTCAGAAAATAGATGATTTATTAGGTTATTAGTTGCAGTGAATGTAAAGTGTAATTTTTTAGGTAAGTCTGCCTATTTGAAAGTTCTTATGTTTGTGTAATCAACATTACATCGCAGCAAATCCCTCTATATCATATATATATATATATATTACGTGAGAAAAATTTTGAACCAGCTATTTTGTTTTCCCATAACCTTATATTTAATCTATATTTCGTCCATGACAACAAAATCCATCAAAAAGCATAATTATTTGCATTTCCATAAAGAAAAGTATTGATTCCTATCAGCCTCCAGGATCTTATACAGGTAACAAGCTGACATTGGCAGCCCTCTCAGCTCGTTACCTGTATAAAAGAGACCTGTCCACAGAAGCAATCAATCAATCCAGATTCCAAACTCTTCACCATGGCCAAGACCAAAGAGCTTTCCAAGGATGTCAGGGACAAGATTGTGGACCTACACAAGGCTGGAATGGGCTACAAGACCATCGCCAAGCAGCTGGGTGAGAAGGTGACAACAGTTATTATTATTATTCGCAAATGGAAGAAACATAAATTAACTGCCAATCTCCCTCGGTCTGGAGCTCCATGCAAGATCTCACCTCGTGGAGTTTCAATGATAATGAGAACGGTGAGGAATCAGCCAAGAACCACTGGGGAGGAACTTGTCAATGATCTCAAGGCAGCTGGGACCATAGTCACCAAAAAAACAGTTGGTAACACACTACGCCGTGAAGGACTGAAATCCTGCTGTGCCCGCAAGGTCCCCCTGCTCAAGAAAGCCCATCTACAGGCCCGTTTGAAGTTTGCCACTGAACATCTGACTGATTCAGAGGAAGACTGGGTGAAAGTGTTGTGGTCAGATAAGACCAAAATCGAGCTCTTTGGCATCAACTCAACTCGCCGTGTTTGGAGGAGGAGGAATGCTGCCTATGACTCCAAAAACACCGTCCCCACCGTCAAATATGGAGGTGGAAACATTATGCTTTGGGGGTGTTTTTCTGCCAAGGGGACAGGACAATTGCACCGCATCAAAGGGAGGATGGATGGGGCCATGTACCGTCAAATGTTGGGTGAGAACCTCCTTCCCTCAGTCAGGGCATTGAAAATGGGTCGTGGTTGGGTATTCCAGCATGACAATGATCCAAAACACACGGCCAAGGCAACAAATGACTGGCTCAAGAGAAGCATATTAAGGTCATGGAGTGGCCTAGTCAGTCTCCAGACCTTACCCCCTTAGAAAATCTGTGGAGGGAGCTGAAGGTTCGAGTTGCCAAACATCAGCCACGAAACATTAATGACTTGGAGAGGATCTGCAAAGAGGAGAGGCCAAAGTCCCCCCTGACATGTGTGCAAACCTTGTGGCCAACTACAAGAAACGGCTGACCTCTGTGATTGCCAACAAAGGTTTTGCCACCAAGTACTAAAGCGCGTTTTTCAAAGGGATCAAATACTTATTTCCTTCATGGAAATGCAAATTAATTTATAACTCTTTTTGAAACGAATTTTTCTGGATTTTTTTTGTCATTGTTGTCTCTCACTGTTCAAATAAACCTACCATTGAAATTATAGACTGGTCATTTCTTTGTTAGTGGACAAACTTACAAAATCAGCTGGGGTTCAAATAATTTTTTCCCTCACTGTATATATATACACACACCAAGTAGAACAAAAACTTTTGGGAAGATTGGTCCAAGCCATTTCTTTTTTCATCATGGACCTGTTTTCAATCTGGTACACAAGGCTGGCCCATGTTACACAAAATCCAGTGACCTGTATAACCACCCTATCATAAATTTACTCGAGAAATCTCTATAGAAGTCTATATACCGCACATTATACACTATCGAAAAAAAAGCCACTACCTGAATTTTAATAAGCAAATGTGTAAAAGCCTCCCATTGGATGATTACTGTATGAATTGTTTTTTTTTTTTTAGCTGGCAACAAGTAATTTAACCCTAACTGATGCAGTGAGTAGCTTCTCATTTCTTAAACAACCATGTTGTAAGACACATCCTGTGGTCGTCGAAAAAATATTAATCTGTTTAGGAAGAGTCAAATTATTGGCATCAATCAAACAAAGAAAACATCTAAGGAGATTGATGAAACTACTAAAACTGGGTTAAGAACTGTCCAATGGAAGAAGGTCATGTGGTCTGATGAGTCCAGATTTACCCTGTTCCAGAGTAATTGGCGCATCAGGATAAGAAGAGAGGCTGGTGAAGTGATGCATCCATCAGGCCTAGTGGCTACTGTACAAGCCTGTGGGGGCAGTGCTATGATCTGGGGTTGCAGCAGTTGCTCAGGTCTACGTTCAGCAACATTATGTGCCCAAAGAATGAGGTCACCTTAACTACCTGAATATACTGAATGACCAGGTTATTACATCAATGGATTTTATCTTCCCAGATTGTCACAGGCTTATTTCAAGAAGACAATGCCAGGATTCGACACAAAAGAATTATTCTATTCATACAAAAGGTATAAGGATTGTGAATCCTGGCATTTTCACACATGATTCAGCCACATCCAGACCTTAACCCCATTGAGAATTTTTGGGATGTGTTGGAGAAGACTTTGCACAGCAGTCCGACTCTCCCATCAACAATACAAGATCTTGGTGAAAAATGTATGCAACTTTAGACGAGAATGTTGAGACATTGCTTATCAGAACGATGCCACAGTGAATGCGTGCTGGAGTAAAAGCTAAAGGCGTCAAATTTACTGAATATATTATAGAAAAGACTTTGATCTTCACCAAAGTCACAGTTGTCAACAAACAATAATTCCTACCTGATAAAACACAGTTGTCAACTTTCATGTCTTTATGAACACACCCTTTAAACATACAGAGTAATGATAGAATAAGCAGTGGCAACTTTGTTTTAATAACTGGTTGAACCACCTTTGGCAGCAATGAACTTAAGCAAGCGCTTTCTGTAGCTGAGGATGAGACCTGCACAATGTGCAGGATCATTCTTCCTCACAGAACTGCTTCAGCTCAGACATATTCTTAGGACGTCTGGTGTAAATGTAAATGACTCTCTTGAGGTCATTTCACAGCAGTTACTTTTTCCACCATTCTTCTGTATTTTGTCGTAATGGTGTTGTTTAATCCAAACATGATAGATGATAACTGTTTGTGTTTGTATCAGCTTGGATTATTCTGTTTGTTGTCTGTGACTTTGGTGAAGCTGAGATCACATTTCATGACCAAAGTATGCCAAAAACCAGGAAAATGCAAACAGTGCCATATATTTTTATTTTTCTTGTGACTGTATCATTTATATGCAAACACAAGAAATGTATTATGCCCACTAGTGACCCAACATGATGATTGAGATGAAAATTGTTTTAAGGGAATGTACTGTACTTTCAACATTGGTTTTGTACATGAGCTAAGGTGAGTTTGATGTGCCTGGAGGCTACGGAATCACACAGATTTACTGAGACTACATCTTATTGTGTTGTTAGTTTAATGGAACACAGTTAATGGATTCACATGTGATACATCAATGCAACCTTGTTCCAAAAACATTTGACTTGTGTACAAAGTGGGTCAAGAGCTGGGGAGAGAAGAAGGGGTATTACGAAATTAGAACACCAACACCAAAAACATTCATGTGGTCTTGGTACATTTTTTACTCTTGACTTGATGACTTGTTTTATATACACTACTACTCGACAGCATTTTAAATGTTATAGCTCTCAGGATAAGTGATAATTAAATTGACTCATATGGCATGTGGTTGAGTTTGACAACATTTTGCACAGGACACGACCAGAGACTCTCTCTTTCCATTAGATGTGCAGCAACATGTTTTTTCTTTCTACCGGCTAAAATCACTCCAAACACCTACACTACGTTTATCAGACAAACTAGTAATGACATTTTGTTAGCAAAGGCCAGATCTCTTATGTTGTCATATTTGATCATGCATTTGTTTAAGGAATGTAAGGTTATGTATTTATTCATGTGTAGTGTAGAAAAAAATATGATTACTGGCTATTAAAAATACAATGTCAATATGGCACTGAATTGCAGGAACGTATATAAGGACTACAGATGCCTGGAGTTGGCCTGTAACTCCCAGGAGGAGCTGGACAGCTGGAAGGCTTCTCTGCTACGGGCTGGAGTCTACCCTGAGAAAGTCACAGTTAGTACTCTCACCCCAATTCAAGCTAATTAAAACCAACCCTGACCTTAGCTGTGGGGAGCTGCACCTGTCTGCACCTTACCTTTACGTCATGTGCACAAATTGCCTTTGGTAACCTTAAATCCTGGCTGTAACCCCTTACCCCTCTCTCTTCATGTTCCCCCTTCGCTTCCCCGCCAAAGCAAAAAAGCAAGTCCCCCACCCCTTCCATCTTGCTCTGTTGTTGGCTCTTCAGCACAGCATTCTTGGCCAATGATGTCACTACAATATGTGTGTGTGTGGTGTGTGTGTGTGTATTCTAGTCTGTTTCTAATCAGCAGTTCCTCGTCTCTCACCCACTCCCCCTTTTCTTTCTTCTGCCCACTCCTCCTTACCTCCCTCTTTTGCATTCCCTCTATTCTGTTCTCTGTGATACTATACTATTGGTCATATACTTGTTCTCATCACTATTGTGGAAAAAATGAAGTTAAGAGACCTAACCTTGCATCATATTATATTAGCATGAAATTACCAGCTGTGTTACCTCAGCAATTGCCCTAGCACATTTAACTAGACTATACATCACTGGTAAAAAACTGTTTCACAATCTGAACAGTGTATGTTGCAATTACACCCGGCTCTATCTTGTGTGTCACCTAGGTGGATGAGAAGGGAAATGGAGCTCCTGAAAACTTAACAGACCCCCAGCTGGAACGTCAAGTGGAGATTATTCGTAGCTTGGTTGATTCTTACATGAATATCATCTATAGGACCATCAGAGACTTGATACCAAAGACCATTATGCACCTTATGATCAACAGTGTAAGACACCCATCTGTTTCTGTGCACCCTTTTTAAAGTGGGTCTCTCAACTTGCCCATTTGAACCTGTATTCTTTTATCCACCATACAACTGTTATGCATTTGAAGCACTACATGAGCATTTCCAATGTCTTGAAAAAGAGAAACCAAAGAAATATATATATATGAATTTCAACACCCTGTATGAATTTAGAGCCAAAATCCCAAATCAGAATAAAATATCACATTACAGAATCTAACTCTTTGACTTGTCACAGCTGTTTATAATCCTTTTCCATAGGTGAAGGAGTTCATCAGCTCGGAGCTCCTGGCCCAGCTCTACGCTCTGGGAGAATGCTCAGCGCTGATGGATGAGTCACCAGAGCAGCAGCAGCACCGAGAGGAAGTGCTCCGCAAACACACTGCCTTGAAGGAGGCGCTTGATGTTATTGGAGAGTTCTCCACCTCCACCTGCTCCACCCCTATGCCTCCACCTGTAGACTCCTCATGGATACAGAGCTCCAGGTACAAACATACATGTACAGTTAGACTACAGTGACACGTGCAATAATCAACACTTTGCGGGTGATATTGATGCCATATAAGGTTCTCTTCCCTCCTCAGTCCAACACTACCTAAAAACTCAGTGACCGGCATCAGGCCCGTGATTCGTGGCCATGCCCCACCAGTTCCTCGGGTGCACACTCGCACTGGACCCCCTGCTTACCCGAGTACCAATGGCCTTAGGAAGGCCACTGGCCACCCAAACCGTGCTCCCAGTGTACCAAGGTGATTGGATCCTGTGACATTATAACGACATGCAGTCTGTGACTCAAACATGCACTGTTATACATCTATGCACGCACACAGTCAACGTTGCACTAAAGAGGCACATGGGTAGAAGGAATTGTTATTTGAGCTGGGTGGGGGTCTGCTGGAAAATGTGTTTCTCATGTTCTCTTTCCCATCAGCCACAGTAGACAGGACTTCTCTCTATGCAGCTTTCTACTGGAGCCAGAGACAACAGGCTGAGCGCTCTGTCAAGTTTTTATCGTTCTCTCTTCTTCATCCCCCCTTTTCCCTTTCTCCCATCATGTATTTTGTTTTATTGCCTTCCTGAGTTTCCCTCATGCAATAACCGTTATTTTCCCTTTTCCCCCCGACTTTTTTTTCATGTGTATTTCTTGACTTCTCCTCTTTCACTGGTTCCTCCCCAGCTTTTGGCCTGTCTCTCATTTTTCTCTCTGCCTCATTTCCTCTGTGCTCTCCAATGGTTCTTTAGGTTCTTTCCTGCATAGTCTCCCTCTTTTCTTTTTTTTTCTTTTCTTGACTCTTTCCATCCAACCTTATGCCTCCTTTCTTTCTCTTTGCCCTATAGATGTACTATGCTTAGTTCATATCAAAACTTTTTTAAGTCAGTTTATTGTGTTCTCTGACCAAAATAAAATCTGACCAAATAAAAGTGCAAAAGATTTACTCTATACTTACGAAAGGTTTGAGGATTGTGAATCCCGTCCCACATGACTTTGGATTAGCTCTTCTAAAGAGTCTCTCATCTGTCATGTTCTCTTGTCCATCCTGTACTAATCCCTAATAATTATTCTTTCCTCACATTAATTCACCAATATTCCCCTTTTCTTTTCTTCTGGAGGGCAAATACTGGTGCATGATGGGTATTTTTGAGATATGGGCCTGTCCTTGAGGTATTTGTATGTGTTTAAATATGTATGTATTTATTCAGGATGAGCATATAAAGCTAGAGGTGTCAGTCTAACTAGGTCTCATGTTCTAATAACCGTGCAAATTGAGACAGAGAGACAGTCAGGTAGTGGATACTTTAGAAATGATTAGATGGTGGCTGGGTCCATTTCTTACGTCTTCTGTTAATACCTTTACAGTATTTTTAGCTGACCGATCTGATCTTATTTACAGGAGGCAACCTCCAGCTGTCCCAAACGTTAAATAGCAATGATGTCTGCTCAGAACTTCATTACCCATCTGCCCCAGTGATACACCCAGCTGCAACATCTACTCAGAGACACCCGTGACCTGTGTGATGTGCAATCCATCTGAAGCACTGTGCTAGGCTTCTGTATCTTCTCTGGGGATCTGCTGTCTGCAAAATCTACTCTGTCTTGAGCCTGTTTTACACATAATATCACTGGCTATAAATGCTGGAATGTGCTCGACCGTCTGCTCACTTATTTCAGCTGCCTGAGCGTTGTGTAAATAAAAATAGTAATCTATTATAGTAAAAAACAATATGAATAAGCACCATTTTGTACTGTTTTTGAATAAACAGGTATTTTATTTTTGAACATGTGTCATGATTAGTCATTCTTTGATGAGTTGAGTTACAAGTGGACACTTACTCAAATGAGATTCTGTCATTTTGCAGATAATGACTATTATCTCTAATTATTAGTTTGTCAACAGTTGTAGATGCCAAGATATATTTTAGTTAAATATCCAAAACACAATCTCTCGGTTTACTATGGGTCTTTCTAGAGCTCCTGTTAATTCTCTGACGACACAGGGAATAAAGTGACGCGCTGTTACGACGTCGCGCTCTTCGCTGGTGTCTGTTCGTGTGCGGCTTCTCTCCGAGCTGCTGACACCATGGAGCCGCAGCCGCAGCAGGCGAAGCCAAGTGGAAAGCTCGCCGGCACAATGTGCACCAAGCCAGGAAGAGGAGAGGTGAAGGTACGACACCTAGCGTCCACCGCACACTGTGTTCACGATGGCCGGTCTCAACCTGCGCCTCGGTTTAAAACAGCATTTATTTCAAATATGGTCGCACAGTCGGTCCAAAGACACTGATTTAACAATAGTGCAGGTGTGTTTTTACCGACACACGGTTTCGTGTTGCACTGAAACCCGGAATGATAAGACAATGTGTAGTGGGTCTTTGATATCTAGAAAGAAAAACAAAAAAATTAAAAACAAACACACAATTCCAGTGTGGTTCACAGTGAACATTCAACAAAATGGAGGACCGGTTGAACCCAGGTGCTCCGGTCCAGTGAAGCTGCACGACTGCAGGTGGTTTTCATCAGCTGACGAGGGGAACCGGGCGGCTGTGACGTCACCGGGCGGGGTGTGGCCGTGAATGCAACACGGAGGATGATGATGATGAAATGATGATGATGATGATAACAGCCTATCTATACTATCTATTTATGACGTTTTCTTAAACAGCTTACAATGTAAAAACACTCAGTGTAAGCTTACTGAGAAAAAGTTTCAAATCTTAACATGCTCATTTTTAAATATAGTTTGTAATTTAATAAGAGCCCTTGTCACTTGCAATCAGGCCACTGTGTTAAACAATACACAAATGTCCATTTATAAACAACAACAATATACTATAAAACTATGAATCCTGAAACGTCTCCCACAGATTAAAACTGATATCTATATATAAGTACTGCATAGCATCAGAGTGTGTCCAGTAACATAAGTCAGCATTGCACATTAGTTGATACATCGTTTGATACAAGGTCAACAGTAGTTTGTTCAACGTTATAAAAATGTCTTCATTTTCTGCAAAGTTGTAAGTTGTCATCACTAGAACAATATTAAAACAGTTAACATCTGTCTGTTTACACGTACAGCACCAACATAATACTGTAGGCTGACGATTCATTTAATATTCTCAACTGGCTCAGTCTTTAAATGTCAGTTTGGTCAGGGGAACCGCTCCGTCCATTAGTGACGCAAGCGGCTGAGGTCCTCATGAATCTCAGCCTCATCCCAGGGTCCGTGGATGTTGTCCTTGTGCCTCTGCAGCCTGACTAGTAGCAAGGGACATAGCAATGTAACACTTCCTAGGGCCAGGGCCAAAAGCACCGCTCCCCCAGGTGACTGGGACCCCAGACCCACTACTCCTCCTAGACACACTCCCACACACACCCCAGTAAAATGTTTAGGGGCATTCTCCCTCAACTTCTGTAGCAGACAGGGCCACAGGGCAAACACCAGCAGGGCGCAGCTGAGCATGGCAAATGTGTGCAGAGCCCCAGGCAACCTTGAGGCTAAACACACAGAGGCAAACAGCGCTGCATTTAGGGAGAGACTCCCTGGGGGTGAGGGCTGGGCGTAAGGGAATGACACCAGGTGGGCCAGCAACATTACTGCAGACATGGCGTACACTGTGTCCGTACTCACAGACTCTGTTAGTGTCTTTAGAACCGGCGAGAATCCAAATGTGAAGGAAAGAAAAATGGAGGCACTCTGTAAGTCAGCAAGATGAGTCCGGGGCTCACAGTCTGATTCAAACTGAGACATCAAAGCTTGATGCAGTCCGTAACCCAGAAGTGCACATGCAAGACTGGTTGATAAAAGCATCTCAGGGGACAGAAGACCCTGCCAAGAATGCAGAGGAGTATTACATATTTTATATAATATATATTACATTATATTATGCATTCCATGTAACCCATTCACAGTAAGGCACAGAGTGAGGACCAGACATCTTACCTGCTCCATGTAGAGCCACAGGGTGATGAAAATGGCCACACATGACAGCTGCTGTCCCACAAAGCCTGCTTCTTTCACTACAGCCCAGTAGTGATACTGCCGGATGCCTTCATTCCTCCTTAATTCTTCCAGGAACCGCTCATCCACATAGTTATCAGGGAAAGGCTGGCGCTCCCAAAGCACCTTCTGCCAGGGCACAGCAGGTCCTGGGGCACCGTCTGGCCCCATCACCCTGACCACAAACACACACAGACACAAACACTCATTTGTGGGTTGTGTCAAAATCTAGTTTCGAAACCTTCATTATTTCAATGTTGCGGTTAAACGTTGCATATTCCTAAATTTCTCTGTTTAATCACAAACTATACCTAGAACCAAGCAATACCCCTGTGTTGGAAAACCTTGTGCTCTTAATAAGCGTTTTTAAAAACACATTATTGTACTCATCACAGTGAGTTATGTGAAGATGTTGGATCTTTCTAGATGTCTTTATTGACCTCAGCTGACCTGTGTCTGCATCTGTAAACCAATGACCTGCCACATACTCTGAGGTTAGACACACTACTTCCTCTTAGAGACTTAGATTGTTTTAATTAGCGTTGCCGTGTATGCTTGTGTGCGATAGTCGTTTGGGTGAATAAATTATATTGTTTTGAATATAATTTATTCGCAGGCTCTTTTGTACAGGATAAAATGATCTCAGAGATCTCCCGATGAATTAAAGCTGAATAAACTAACCAATCAACAACAGAGATTTTCAGATTTAGACCTCCAATAGCCTACGTTAGCATCAACCTTTCGACAGCTAGTTACACGCCATTTGATCACATATTTACAATAATTAAATCAACAGCTAGGTTACATCCGTGCTAAACAGGCGCTGGTCTTGAGTCTCACCTGGACTTTCGTTTTAACTGTCATGTGAACCTGTTCCGAACCGGACCAGGAGAACGAGGCTACGAAGGCTACGAAGAAACTACCGATACTTCCAGCTTAACGGAGCAGTTCAACGAAAACAAGACACATGACGACCTGATGACAGTCGACTGAACTATTTCCACAAAGGTTTTCACACGTACCTGGGTTCATGAATGAATGTTGTTGAGCAGCTCTGATGTCGCACGTCACTACCCGGAAGTGAAGCTCTGAGTCAGAGCTCACAGCGCCCCCTGTTGTTTGGCTGTTGTAAAGGCGTGTCGCCAGCTGTTTGTCACATCAATGCTGATTATTTCCTTTTTCCTCCTTCTTCTCTCACAAGGTGTCTGTGTTGAACATATGCAGCCCTTTTCCTGCTGACATTATAAGACCAGCCAACATGCAGGCCAAAAGGTATCGTAGCATTTCAAACTATTCCCATGATGATGAGGGTTTGTCATTTTAAAGACTCTTATCACGCCGACATTCATTAATAACCTGATGTAACTTTCAAATAGCAGTGCCACAGTGTTTAGACCACAGCCTCCCGTCTCCCATGTGATAAGGAAGTCAGCCAGTGAGCCTGTCAGCTCAAAGACACCACAAATACCCACCATGGTAATTTCTACCAACACAAAAGCTTGTTTGGGAACCGGGTTAGGTTTAGGGTTAGGTTATGATTAGGCATCTGATACATACTACAAATCTATCTTTGACTCTAGTTTCAGGTTGGATCTTGTTTTAACAAAAACAGGGTTTCCCCAAGGACTGAATCATCCACACAGCATCTGATAGGCCAGTAAGAGTTGTGTACCAACATGTAATGACTGTAAATACGAGTGATAATGATTCTGACTGCAACCCACAACAAGCTCAATACCATTTTCTTTCAGGTCTCCTGGGTTGCGTCCGCTGTGCTTGGCAGGAGTGTCAGGTTGTACACTGAAAGAGTGCCTGATCATCAGATCTCTGCACCACCAGATCCAGAGTAACGCACCAGACAGACCAGCAGCTGTATGATGTAGTCACTGCAGTTTAATCTGAGCTGCTGCGAGCTGGAAGTCAACTTGACTTTTCTGTAGGTAGATGCAAGACTCTTTAATACGCTGTCTGCATGCCTATTAAAAATAGAGGTTTTTGTTCAGTAGGAACAAAGCATAACAAAGACATCAGAAAAAAAGTATAACTGTTTAATTAATACACATTTACAACTACTTCATTAGTCATGTAGCGCCACATCCCCTCTTTCTCATTTCCCCACTCTAGAGACAGTGTAGCTGATGTATAACATTCTCCCACTCAGTAACAAAATAGTTTTTTCAAATGTTTGTGGTCTTCTGTTCTTGCAGAAATGTGAATGAATCAAAAAACACTTAACTGTAACTTTATATAACCACTCTATCATTTACACAACATACAGAATCTCATCAAACAGTACTTAATTGAAACACTGGATATCACAGTGACATTTTAGGCAGACGAGTAAACCATGGTAAGCAGTGTAACAGAGGCAGTGGACGATCATTTCTTACAAGCAGACGTCCACAAAACAAGGTGTGATATAGGAACATACTGCATGGCAAAAATGATCAATTTCAAACAATTACACTAAACAAAGTTTAATTTCACAGCACCTAACACCAGGCTCTTAAATTATGAAGTCGTGAACTCACTGTATAATATTTATCTTCCAGCATGGGGGAAATTCAGCAGACGACAATGAAGAACTTCCTGTCAAGGTAGCGAGCAGCCAGGTTTCAACTGTGGAGCTCAGTAAACACCAATAAAAAAATCCTTTCAGCAACTGTCACCATACCATCTTAATAGTGTACAAACAACCAATGAGATAAAAACCTCTTCAACTGTGCTGCTTTGCCCAAACACTAGCACAAGCTGTTTTTTGTGGGCCGCAATAATCAGATGAACAAATCAGAACACAAAATGTTAAATTATGTTTTATGATGAAAAGAAAACAAAAAAAAAGAAGAAAAAAAAGAAAAGTTGTTCTATGGCATCAGAGGCAGTGCAATGATCAGATGTTAGTTTGTAATAATAAAATGTGAATTAAATACACAGATGAAATAACAAAAACACTTATGTAACCAAGGCAGGGAATGGCTTAGTCATATTAAACTGAGCAGTGCACCCATGTAGTAGTGGTAATAACCTTCTAGGAGTCAGTAAGATAGAAATAGACTTCTGTCACCAGAGAGAAAGGAAGGCTCAACATCTTCACACAGTAGTTGACTGTAAGCAGATACCTGCCAGCAGCTGTGAGGCTGCACAGTAGTGAAGTAAAGGAGCAAGTGGCCATTAAGGCCACTAGCCCCCCAAGTCATGGTTGAGGAAAGTAGGGCAAAGATTCTAGGGAAGGGTAGAGATTTAGAGATGGCCTGTTTTCATTTTACCTGCTCCATGGTCTTTTAGTTGCCGAAGAACAGCATTAATAAAGTGGCCCTACTAAAAGACCTAACTTTTCAGTACTGCAATAAAAGGTAACACGTGACATAAATGTTCGTGGCAATAGGAAAAATATTCAGAGGCCTCAAAGACGGGCAAAGAGTAGCAGCTAAATAGAAAACAACAAAGACATCCTAATAACTTAGATCTTTGTGAATTCTCCAAACATTTTTGAAAGTAATATATGAGAAGACATGCTGACAGACTGATCTTCCCACTCCTGTTCGGTAGAAATACATTGAATTCTTTAGGCACTATACCATTTCTTCTTATAGTTTAGATTAATAAAAACCATCCAATAGAAAAGAAGACATTTTAACAATTGGCCTTGTAATATTCAGTTCTGTTAGAAAAATATTTATATCATAAACATGCTCATTATATGACTTCCTTTGAAGACTTACAGCAGCTAGCGGGGGGACCTATAAAACAATATACACATTTCAAAGGGTTTTTTTTTTTTGAGTAGTAAAGAGATTGAGGCCACAAATCAAGTTCCTGTTCCCAACCGGGTACTCCTGCTGTTCCACACACTCCAGAAGACTGAAGACCACAGTAACTATTTTGGCAAATCTGTTATTAAGAATATCAAAATGTCTGTGTATTTATGTATTCATATGTCTGTGAACAGAAAAAACTTTTTTAGAGTCTGTGCTGGATCAGCTGGAAAAAAAAAACTTCCAAAGGTGTCTGTGGGCAAGTGTGTTAGTTTCTCTCTCTCTGTCCTTCCATGTAGGGTGGCGTTATGTACGAATTTTCCTTTTATCTTCAAACAGCGAGCGGACTAGGTAGACCTGAACTCCCGAAACCAACACCATAACAGTGAGATTGACCACAGACCAAAAGTTGACCCTGTCAAAGTTGCTCTCCTGGAGGTTTCGATCACGAGCCTCGAATGCACGCAGCAAAGTCTGGATCTGCACACTTTTACCCAGCCGAGCCTTCACACTGTTGATAGTGTCCTGAAGGAGAGGAGACACAGGGGTTAGATTAAATAAATCATCATGTTAGAACCTTTCTATACCTGACACTAAATCTTTATTTATATGGCAGAGTAATTAAGCCAAGAAAGCTTCAGGTCTCTTTAGGTGCACTTTTGACTTTGGAAACAAAGCAACTCAATCAGGTATTGTCCTTCCTTTGTGAAAACCTACTTCCTCCACAGCTGGAACATACATTTCCCGCCTCTGACCACGTGATTCATGTGACCTCTGACACAAAATAAGGCTGTTTCTGGTGAAGAGGTGGTGCAGACTACTGTGGTGCAAGTTGAAACAATTGGCAATACTCAGGCAATAGGTGACAGTTCATGACATCTATTCTTGTGACACTATCCTTGTGATTTTGTTAGCTGGGTCACTGTGCAGCCCCACTGACAAATATCTCAATGACAGACAACAGAGGGACAAAGTCTTTAACACCCAGTGAGAGTAAAATAATTTCACTTTTATTCCTTTTAACTTCTCACTAGTGCATTCAGATTCAGAAATCTATCTCAGACTGGCTACATTCTCACCATGATGTCTTCCAGCTTCATGTCTAGCATGTCTGTGCCATGCACATATTCCTTCCAGTCGTCTGGCTCCTCATCTGTATCCATGTTGTCCAAGATCAACTCAAAGAAGATCAACTTCTCAGAGACTGCACTGAATGTGTTGTCAAAGCAGAACATGTAGTCTCCATCCTCTGTTTCGATCCTGGAGGGAAATAGCAAGGCTAGCATGTGTGTCTGTGACAATAATACACATACATACACATATCTGTCTCAAAGATGATCTATGTTACTTACGTGTGCACTCCGTCTGATTTGCGATAGTCACTGAACAACACTTGGCCAGATGGAGAGGAGATGTAGAAATCTACATCGAGGCCTGCACCATCTAATACCTGTGGACAGTGTAAGAAACAAGAGGTAAAAAAAAAGACTGATTCACAGTAAAACAATTCTTGAAGTTTGCATCAGCTGATCTATTCTCCAGTGTGCATAGTTGGACTTCATACTAGTTTATTTGTGGGGAATACTAGCTTTCCCTTTCAAGGTCTCTCTCATTCTCCACTGGACGAGATACGCCTGGATACCATGCCCTCCCTGGTAGACACTACAACAGATATATGAAATGTTTGGGATGTCTCCCACTAGGAAACAAGTGGCAACTCCCTGACACGGTTTCAGTTGTAGACACACCAGTAATTCCAACTCAGCAGTTCATTCAGTGCTGGAAATTGCACACTGACTAGCATAACAGGTTCAACAATGATTTCAATCAATGTCAGTCACCAACCTAAAGGATCTCTTGTGTATATTTAATATAACGTAGTAACATAGTGTACCAGTGTAATTCGTATGAATGAATGTTGCCTGTAAATGAGAACTAGTTCTAACTAATTCTAACTAGTTTGAGTCATTAACAGGAGCCAAAGTAAAATGATAAGCTGATCAACAGGTCTGACAAGTGTAAGGATATTAATAATGCCGAGGTTATCATTGATCTGGCTCACGAAGACAGCTACGTTTTGATTTGCTCGAGTAACATTTACATTTCATACAAGTTCATGCCAGTTTTGAGAGTGTTTGTGACCTGATATTCAATCTCCAGTGAGGCATCTTTCTTCATAGTCTGGTAGAAACACTCCTTCCGACCAGCGGGCAGGGTGAATGTGAAGTCGCTGTCCAGGGACTGAGAGAAGGCAGCCAGCGCAACGAACCTGTCCGAGACTAGAGCCACAAACACGGACAGCACACACAGAAATACCCGGACTAACGCCATTCTGCCTGAGTCTGAGAGTCTAAAAGCCCAAGAGAGCCGAAACGGTGTCACGGTCGTCCGCCACTGTGTGGAGGAGGGAGCCGCTAAGTAGCTAGCTGTGTTCGTCCAAACTTCACTTCTGCTATTGGAAGTGTTCCTCAGTCCTGAAGACTGCCGGGAGTCCAGGACCCCGCCGGTTCAAAAAACAAAACAAAACACGTTTTAATTTAATTCTTACAAGAATGCCTAGTAAATGTAATGCTGAACTTCACATCGTGCTAAACTTGGTATTTCTGCATTGTAGTGGCCACTTGGTATTTATTAAATACACCCTAAAGGCGCAGGCAATTGTATTGTCCTGCTGTTTGAGTTATGGGATATGTAGTTCATTTGCTCCATGTGTCCCAAACAAGAAACCATACCATATTAGAACAACGGATTATTTCTTTTCATAACAGAAAAAGTACATTGATCAAGTTTTAGGAGGCAATACGTGAATATTTAAACTTGTACTTTTAAGATGGGGATTTACAGACATATTCCTACCAGTCCAAAAAATATGACGGGTATGTAATGACATATTATTTTAATAAACTAAAAAAATGTGCCTGCCATAGTACATGAAACAATAGGAAAATTACATACATTTTGATAACAGAAACACACAGCAGTAATACAATTATGATGGAATTCAAGACATTTTAATATACGTTCAATAACAAATCACTCCACACCTCATAACAATACTTGTCTTTGCAAACCGAAGGTAGTCGTTGTAATAAATCGTCTGATATCCCATGGTTGTGACATAAAATGTGAATGTTGCATTGCTTAACGGGGGTTTCTTATCAAACAGTAGGTGACGCGTCCTGCTCCACTGTCTCCAGCTCATCAGGGGGCGGCATCCTCTACGCTCACTTGTAGTCTCCTGTGATTGGTCGGCAGGATCACGCAGCTGTGAATTGATTGGTCGGAGGTGGGCAGGGGTTGAACTGACCGACGGTCGGCTAGCCCTCAGCAGCAGTAGCTGCTAATGCTGGGAAAGAGGCGCACTGCTGGTCCGTACAATGAAAAATAGCACCGCTCAGATGTTGGTTTTAGCCACAGAAGACTGTCGACTGTTGATTTCTAATTAACACAGACCCCCAGCCAACAACAACAACAAAAAAGCTTGTCTTCGGTGTTTTGTGTCGCTGCGAGAGATCAGAAAAAACCCCAAAGAGCGAGGATGTTGGTCCCCGCGGGAAGATAATGAAGAGGCTGCGCGTTTTGTTGGTGTGCCTCATTGTAGCTCTCCTGTGCTGGTAAGCTTAGCCCGATATCTCCATTTACATTATCACCGAAATGTCAGGCAGATGACAGGTATAACATTATGCGAAGCACGTTTCCTGACAGTCTGGCCGTCCGTCACGTCGTTCATCATCAGTGTTCAGTGACATGAACCATCCCTGCTACACAGCTAACACAACCAGCTAGTTCCACTGTCAGGTTATGGTGGTATGTTCAGGTGACCTGTAACTCAGGAGAGTCGTGGGCGTCTGTTTCGTTTATTGAGAAAACTGGTTGATAAAGTTTGTTGTTTGTCTAGTTCTTGATGGTTTAGCTAGCCAGCTGTTGATTAGCGGCACAGCTAGCTAATGTCGTTGCCTGTCTGGTGACTGATAACGTTCATGTTGACCGAGAAACATTGCGACAAGCTGTTTTCTCTCAGAGACTTATTATGCTGCACGTATAATGTACTTTGTACCCTAATGTTTTCAACTGCCACTACTTCAACATTAGCTCTTTATCACTTTCTCGAATTATACATTTCAGAAATGCCAAAAATCCAGTCAAACCCACTTCACTAGCTTGTAAAATCTAAACTCATATTACTTTCAGATTGGTTAATTTAGGATATACACCTAGATTTTTTCCCTTTAAAGTTATACCAACTACTAAGTAGTTGTATGAAATTATAAACATAACAACACAAATTTTACTTAAATAGGTGTAACAGATACCATCTGTTATTATATTGTACAGTACATGTATGTTGGCTTGTTAAAAATAACTCTTGCATGTACACAAATGTGACATCTGGTAGATCATCTCAAGTCATGAATTGTCTAATCCCAGATGCACGGAGCAGTTAACAATACACAGGGTTCATGAAATAGGATTAACAGGCCAGCTAACATGCTACCTTTATCCAGATTGGTGACTCAGGAACTGCCAACCATCCACTGTGGGGTCTGCCTGCTCTTATGTCTTAGTCATTTGTTTCTGACATCTATTCGCTGTCATCTTGATGAGATTACTTTGATCGACAGGAGACTGAGACTGAGATTTCTCCAAGATTCTCATATTAATTATTTTAAGATATATGCTGTTAGTCTATTTCACTCTTCCCATATTAATTATTTTAAGATATATGCTGTTAGTCTATTTCACTCTTGTGGTCCCTGATCATTATCGTCTTAAACCAGTAGTGCTCCTCTCTGCCTCCTGAAGAAAAGAGCGAGGACGATATTTATAGTTTAGATGTACAATGTACATTTAAGTAAGGGCCAAAGAACTATTGAATTATAAGTTAAATACATGAATGAGACTGCCTTCAGTTCTTGCTAGCAGCTATATTTGTTTACTGCCTTACACCTCAGGTGTTTGCTCGCTAAAAATGTTGCACGGTGCACTTTCTCACTTTTCTAAAAACTGACTAATGACCATGCAGCCACACGCACAGACTTCATTACTAATGCAAACCCCATTTAGCATGCTTCTGTCGGCTTCTCGCTCCTCCGTGCCAACTCTCACACGTCCCAGTGGGAAAAGAAAATGGGGAATGCAATCCTTGCAGTAATCCAAAGGTTTCCAAGGCAACAGTGATTTTAGGTGTGGAAAAATTAAGCGATAGGTACAACCATTGTTGTTTCCCGTTCAGAATCTGCCTTTTTTATGTGTTATGTGAAGGCTGTATATGACTCTGCTTTACTGTTTTAGGTGCCTGTGTAGAGATCTCAGTGCTGCAGTGCTTAGTGAGACACAGCTGAATGGATTTTGTGTGCGTCATGCTCCCCCTTCACGACTGTTGTCAGAAACAGGGTTCTTACTGTGTGTATGGTATGCTGGGTCAGACTGTTGACATCAGCACCACTGGATAAAGTGTGTGAAGGTGCACTTTTCCAGCCAGGTTGATTGTCAGTAATGAGAACTCACCACAGCCATGTTTTCTCTGCATGCTGACTGTGCGTGGCATGTCAGCACTTCTCTCTGTAGTAACACAACTTGTGTTGCAGGTTACAAACTGAAAGAACTTGCTACTGCTTCTCACTACAGTGGGTGCCTTTATGCAAATTATGTACTCTAAAACTACCCAAGTGGCAAAATAAACAGTCGGGCTTTGATCAGTGCATTTGTACAGAAACATGCGGAGGAGAAAGAACTGCATGTCTCATCATCTTATTCTATCCCTGTGTCATAGGCCTATTAGTTTGATAGCCAATTGAAGATTATTATTATGTAACATGATTAAGACTCATGAGATAACAGCCAAACGACCAGATGGGGATTTTATATTACATTCCCCTAGACTGCAGACACTGTCTAATCGCGAATAGCTTAACAAAACTCGCAAAGTAACTCTCTGAGCATATGGGGGTAGAATGAAATTGTTCACCTGATGTAATTGAACTTTAATTCTGCTGACTTGCCTGCATAACAAAGTGTTTGTCCTGTTGATTAGTTTAATAATATGCGATTAAACAACTCTGACATAGTTTTAATATTATGATGCGCCTCTGCTTCTGGCAATTATACCCCAAGAGGTGTTTGATGTCTGTGCTGTATATTTTTACACAAACCTAGAAAAGGTTACGTTTCCTAAAGAATCTATCTGATGAGAAGCCGTAGAGTCACAAAAAGAAGTACTGGGATTGTTTGCAATTTCTTGGTTTTCTGCATAAATTAATCATAATAATTAGATCTGATCTTCACAATCTTTCATGTGTTCATTGAATATACCAATTACACATTCAGAGTAATGGTGAAAAATGTAATTGAAACACTGTTTTGATTAAAGGTTAATCCACCTTTGGCAGCAATAACCTGAAGCAGGCACTTCCTGTGGCTGTGGATTAAACCTGCACAATGTGCCGGAGGAATTTTGGACCATTTTTCCTTGCAGAACTTATTTGGCTCAGCCAAATACACCGTCTGGTGTTTGTTGTTCTTAAGGTAAACCCACATCTCTATTGGGCTGGACCACTAAAATATAGGTGGATTTTGTGTCTTCAAAGCCATGCTACAGTATATATCACCCAACTCCTGCTGAGCTTCAACTGGTGCACAGCCACCTTGACGTTATCCTGCGGGATGTCTTCTTTAGCCCAATAGCAATGCTATGAAATGACCTCACGCCAGATGTCCTAAGAATAGGCCGAATGGTTCGAAATTCCTCCTGGATGTTCTGCAGGCCTAATCCACAGGTAGAAGAAGCTCTTGTATTAGGTTATTGCTGCCAACACTGTTTTGCTTACTTTTTCCACCATCACTCTGGATGTTTAATAGGTGTGTTCGATATAGACATGAAAGATCATGACTCTGCTTTATCAGCTTAGAAATATTGTGTTTGTTGATATTTGACATTGAAGATCAGATCACAGTACCATTACTTTTTTACTTTTTCTTTCCACTGTAGATGTGCTTTCACTTTTCCTCTGCTGCCAGGTCACAGTTTCCCAACAACAGTTCTTAAGCAATCTTTTGTATTTTGTACATTTAGTTTTCTGTGTTATAGAAGTGTTGAATATACAGGGCACAGTGTGTGAGCAGGGACATGGACTACAGCCTTGGTAGGTAAAGTGATATTTATTTATTTTTGTTAATAAGCAGATGCTTTAAACAGTGTCTTAACTGTGTACTCCTTTGTCCTCTTCCACTTGCCTAAAGGCAGAGTGAGCACAAGGAAGAAGGAGCCTCTCGTTGAAAGAACTGTGTTCAGCCCACATCGTAAAAGTTGCCTTTTGGGGGCAGTTGTTACATAAGTAGATTCTCCTTGTGTTGCCCACATGCATCAACGTCCAGTGAGCCTGTTGTCACTGATAGAGCAGCTTGTATTTCTCAGCAGTAGATACTCACCAACAACTGTGCTGGGCACTGAGAGTAAATGACAGAGCGACAGAGGAAGCTCTGTGTGTGTTTTTTGCTGTTGCCGCCATAAAAGGACAGTGGGATTAGAACATGAAACCTCTCTTGGTTAAAGCTGACTTTGTGTACTCAATCTTTTTCCTGAAGCTCATCACCGTCAAGCTCTTGATTTCATCCTGTGGTCTTCTTATCACTTTTGGGGTTCTGTTATATCATGTGGCTGCTGTGATTTCCGGTGTGTGGGGCCATTCACATGCCCTTAGTTACGTGACCCTTATTTCGCTACTGTCCCTTTGGATGTGTGGACCTCTTGTCTCTTGAATTAAGAGTGAAGGTATAATTTAAATGTGTCTTTTAACAGCACACTTCCACTTTCTGACTTCATGTTGAGTCATTTTTGGATGAGTGTGTAACCCAACCTAAAGGAATTGAAATACATCTCACAGTCAGCCATCATCCTATATGATAGTTAATGTAGTCTGAGTGACATTATAACTCGCAAAGAATGGAATTGCATACATTTCTTGAGTAAAACAAAAAATAAAAGCCACAAGATCTGTCAGAGCAAATGTGACATTTGACTCCTATGTACCTGTAAAAAAACAAAAAAAACAAAGTCACTCTTTTACACAAGCAAACAAGACCACTTCTGCTCATAAGGAAGATTATTTATTGTTTGCATATTTACTCATTAAGAGACTGGGTCTAATCAGATACCAGGGGGTCATTCTTTCTAGTAAATCCCTGACTTAGAATTTAGCAACAAAATATTTGTTTTCCACAGTTCTTGGCTTAGAGACTAGAAGCTCAGTAACTCTGAGCCCACCTTTGTGTTGTTGTAGTAGACCAGGGTTTAGCTCTGCTGGCTGGTTGCTCTGGACAATATATGAAGAGACAGAGTTAGTCTGGCACTCCTCAGCACGCTATTGTTCCTGCCCACTTGCCATGAAACTGATGAGCACACTGAGCTCTCTTGTCCGCTGGCCTTCCTGTCTCCCAGCTGCACAACTCCTATAATAACGCTCTATTCTCACACCTTTTTCCAACATGAGTAATGTGAAGTACTCAGGGGGACCCAACACCTGAGGTAGATCTAGTGTTAGGTGTACTGAATACGCCACAGTCTTGAAGCTGAGTGTGTTGTGCTGCAGGGTTGGGTGATGAAAATGATCTCAAATCTAGATAAAGATAGAAAGGGTAGCTAATGGCAAATTATTTCAAACACTGCTTTTAGCAAAAATGTCCTGACTCAGCAAAGCGTTAACAAGCCTCTTCTGAAGATTACAAACAGATATACCCATTTTTGTTCGGTGGATATTATGAAATTAATATATATATATATATATATATATATATATATATATATATATATATATATCTGATATATATATATATATATATATATATATATATATATATATATATATATATTACATTTCTTTAGGTTTGTCGCTAGAAAGAACTAAATGTGGATTCTTTAAAAGCTAATACTTGTCTTTGGTGAGACATTTAACAGTACAAAGAGACTCAGTTATGATTTTCTGGAAGCAGGAACTTCTTTTCAAAATCCTGTTGCTTACATAACATCTTTCTGGAAACAGGTTGTCTACAGTGTGTGTTGAATACGTGCCAGTGGCCTGAGGCTCTCTGTGTTTAAAAGAAAATACCACTGTTTACCATGTTAGTGAAGAGTACTCTGAGGGTGGAGAGTGTTAAATATTGAAGGTGGAGACTTGCGTCACACTAGCAGTGTTTTATTACATGTGTATGCATGTATGAGAAGATGGTATGACAAGGGGGAGAACTGATTATTGTGACACAGCTGTTTTTTTCTGTTTGAATGATTTGTGGTTATATGGGTAAAATATTTTCAGTGCAATCGCTTTTTAATTATATGTTTTTAGTCTAAAACAATTCAATGCATGAACCTCTCTCTTCTTCAGTGGTTTAAATGTCTCTCAGCATGAATAAAAGCTTGACATTGTCATGACATGTGGATCATTATTACACCAAAACCAGGAGTTGCTTTGCTTTTTCCTGGCCTCCAAAAGAAATGGAAGACCCCCACCTCACAACTCACATGCGCTGGTTGCTTCTCTTCCCCTCCCCCTCTCTACTTCCCTGTTCTTCACTGTACCTGCAGTTACCAACTAGCTTTTATGCAAGTCTATTTCTGTTTCTTGCTTTTTTTCTTTGTTGAAGTTTTATTTTTCTATGGAACTACTAGGTACCTCCTGCTAAATCCCCCGCCGCCTCATTTTAATTTAGCTTAACCTATAAATATGAGACTTAATTGGCCATATGCAGTGAGCTCATTGATTCAGATTTTCTTTCAGCTTTCTTTGCTCTAGGTGCTATAGAACTATCAGAGTATCATAATGTTCATATCAGTTGCAGTGCTTGATTTTTAACAGCGCTCGTTTAGAGGCCACTTTTCACCATAGTATACATAGTAAATGTAAATGTTTTACCAGGGCATTAATTCTCTTCAGGGTGAGGGTTTGATACTTACTTAGTCATTGATGATACTAAGCTGATTTAAAATTTGTTTGATGGTCAAATGAAACATTTTGAACACATGAATACCTTGGGTTTGAAACGTTTATCTGGATATTTTTGCTCTTAATTTCTTAAATTATTTTAGACCACTATTGCTATTGAAGTTTGATCTTCTGAGTTGTTATTTCAGTCAAATAACTTTTCGAGCTCTCTATACATGCAGTCATTCTTCCAGCTGGTTACCTGGCCTACTTAGCACCACAGAATAGCATCTGAATAGAGGTGTGCCTGTTCATTCACACTACATCCTTGAGAAAGGTTCCTGTGTAAATTTATGGGTCACGGAGCAGGTGTGGCCAAAGAGGGATCCTTCCAGATTGGAAAGATGCACAAGTAGCCTAATACAGCTAATGTGTATAAGACTATGCTTTTTAATTGTATAATTTTTTTTTACCACATTGTGAATGTCAGGCTTTGAAATGTTACCAGTAATGTTGTGGCATTCCACCAGGAACTACTGGCTCTGCATCTGTGTGTTTGTATTGGCATTGGCATTTTCACAAGAATAATAAAAAAAAGCCACCAATCAAGTTATGTTTAGCTAGAAACATGACATCAGTTTGTAGGACTTTCCACTGGTTAAACAGTTTGTCATTAATCCAAACCAGAATAGGCAGGTTTATTTAAAATAAGCCATTGATTATTGTGTGTGCAGAAAATAGTCTGAGGGAAATGTGTCAATAATTTGGCATACTGTCTGGGCTTTAATGTTTAATTATATCCCCTGCCTTTGGCAATGCCTCAACATTCCAAAGTTGCATACATTTTTCAACAAGATCTAGTATTGATTATGGTAGAGTTGGACCGCTGCACAAAGTCACAAAGCCCGATGAATCCTGGCATTGTCTTCTTGAAATAAGCCTGTGACATCTGGGAAGATAAAATCCATTGATGGAATAACTTGGTTCAGTATATTCAGGTAGTCAGCTGAGCTCAGTTTTTGAACACATACCATTACTGAACATAGACCTGAGCAACTGCAGCAACCCCAGATCATAGCACTGCCCCTACAGTCTTGTACAGTAGGTACTGGACTTGATGGGTGCATCACTTCACCTGCCTCTCTTCTTACCCTGATGTGTCCATCACTCTGGAACAGGGTAAATCTGGACTCATCAAACCACATGACCTTCTTCCATTGGACAGCTCTTAACCCAGTTTTAGTAGTTTCAACAATCTCCCTATTCCTAGTATTCTTTGCTTGATTCATGTCAATAATTTGACTCTTCTGAAACAGAATAACATCTTTTCTACAACCACAGAATGTGTCTTCTGACATGGTTGTGAGAAATGAGAAGCTACTCACTACTCACTACTACTCATCAGTTAGGGTTAAATAACTTGTTGCCAGCTGAAAAATAATCATCCCTGCAATAATTATCTAGTGGGATACCTATACCTTTAATCAATATTAGGTTTTGGTTAGAGTAAAGTTTAGAGTGAGGCAGTTAGTTGTGATTGGTAGGGTAAGGCAGTACAGGTGATAAATAAAAAAATTGAAACAGAGTAGATTAGCATGGCCTACACAAATGTGTGTGTCTGTGTGTGAGAGAGAGTTAGAGAGAGAGAACCGTTCACCAGTTTAACCAATATGTCCTAGCTGCCCAGGGCATACTGCTTCAGTGGAGAGGATTATAGCAGATCAGTAGGCTTTACAACAAACTGCAGCTCTACATTATTCTGTGCTTCATTGTGGAGGAAAATCGGAACGCAAACATCCACACGCAAACACACTCAGTCATCTGAGGCTGGCCTTCTAGTCTTTGCCTCACCACCCCCCACTTTTCCTCAAACAGTGACGCCATGTTTTTGTCTGCCTGGCAGATGCACTGGCCTACTTTGCTGGTGAGCCCTGGCACAACTCCCTGTCCTACAATCCACCTCTGCCCATGTGGATCTTGGATCCTCTCTTCTCAGCTCTTCGTCTCTGTGCCTGACTGTTTTTCCTTCTGTCTGCTCTGCTGAGTGTGTTGGGTCCACTGCATCTTTGAAAGGTTTTTTTCTAAAAGGTGTCTCAAACTATCTCTCAGATGTTGCTCTGGCAAAAAACAGCTGTATTAGTGTGTGTGAGTTCAATTTAAAAGGAAACTTGCACTACACCATCACACTTAGCACCACATGCTATTTATCACATCACAAGACTCTTCTCTGCCCCGGGACAGACAGAGGACAGACAGTTGTACTGTTAAAATCCTAATCAGGTGAATAGTAACATTGACCTAGTGACTTGGTCATGTTGTCAACAAATCTGTCTAATTTACTGCACTTACAGCGACTTGACCCACTTTTTAAATTCTTTTTCATCCACCTCCTTTCTGTATTTTATCAGCACAGTTGACACAGTGACGCTCATTTTTTTAGTTTAAGAGAATTAGGGACAGTAATGATGTCACATGCTGTTGGTTATTTAAAGGTTGTATGTGTGTGCGTGCGTGAGAGGGAGAGAGAGAGCGAGAGAAAGGAGTTATTTATGTAATGGACAGCAACAAGCCAGTTTGAGATCTAGACCAGGAAAACGAAAGACGGCAAATAAGCAGTCTTGGCTCCCGTCATATGCTCTGTGTGTATACAAGAGAAACTCTCAAAAAAAAAAAACAAAAAAAAACATAAACAACATATGGCTTTGGAAACATTTGGTCAGAGATCAGAGCAAATTTTGCATGCCATGCAGCCGCTGATAATATTTAAATCCCAGCTGGAAGATAGATCTATCCTCAGTCTGTTGCATCTGCAGTTTTGTGTCAGCTCAGGCAGTTGGTACAGTACAGTTGATTTGGCTGATTTACAGCATGTCCACTGAGCCTGAATGGCCCTAAAGCCAGCAGGAAATATCAGGGGATTTAGCTGCCTGGAACTAGCACAGACGGTGTACGAGGACGTATAGACAGTATGTCTGTGTGCATCTTTGCACTTCTTTGTTGTTTTTAATTGTGCTACATTAAATACAATGACAAGAAAAAGTATGTGAACTTTATGGTTTTCTGCATTAATTTGTCAAAATGTGATCTGATCTTCATCTAAGTCAGTATTAACAAATACAGTGTGCCTAAAATTATAACACCAAACATTTGATCTTTAACGTCTTTATTGAGAACAACCATAAAAACCTCATGGTGCTAGTGGAAAACGTATGTGAACTTTTGGAATTAATTACTGGTCGAATTTTTGAATATACTTGGGAATTCATATTCCCTCCCTCACTGCAAACTGGCCAGGCCCTGATGTAGCAAAGTAGGCCCAAATCATGATGTTTCCTCCACCATACTTTACAATTGGGATGATGCTTTCATGATGATAAGCAGTGCCCTTTTTACCCCAGATGTAGTGTTGTGTTCTTTCCAAATAGTTCAATATTGTTTCATCAGCCCACAAAACATTTTGGAGTGTCAATGTGCTCTTTGACAAACTCAAATAAAGACAGAAAGATCAGAATTTCTTTCTGTCTTTCTACGTTCGGCACATTATATTTGTTAATACTCTTATGAGAAATAAAAAACAAAACAAAAACAACAACATGAAATGGGCTTACATACTTTTTCTTGTCACTGTATTTCTCCAATTAGTTATATGAAAGGCTTCAAAGTAAAGATTGTCTTTTCATACAAGACACAGAGGAGCACTTGTGTGGCTGACCATGCACTGTCAGGTTCCTGTTAAGGACTACAAGCACGTTGATAATTTCCTCTTTAGCACTTACAACAGTGTGATAATGTACTAAAATTTTCTTTTCCACTGGACTTTTAACTCATTAAAACACTCAAATATGCTTATTACATAATGACTGAGCTGCTTTTAACACACGTAAGTGTGAAATGGTGCGATCGCTTCTTTGAAATTTCCAGGTGCTTCAGAAATGTAACAAGATGCAGCGTGAGGAAGAATGTATTAACAGGCTGCTGATTCATCAGTCTTGTCTCACGCTCATCCTTCATTAGCTCGGCATTAAGCCACAGCTGGTATATAACGTAGATATTCTTACATGCATTTATTATTTTGGTGATCTGTTTCGTTGTCTCTATTTTTGAGTCCTGAATTCCCCCTCCCACAGTTGCAGCACCATTTGAATTAGGAAGCAGGTCAAAGAACAAGACAAGCCTAAAGACAGATCCTCTCAGAGCAGCTCTCTCTTTCATCTCTGGGAGGAATGTCAACACTCAAGTCTTTTTATTCATTCATGTAGATGACGCAGAGCGGAGGTGGCAGGATATGGCTCCTACTTGTTTCACAGTTTGGACTTGGGTTAACGTGTAACTCCGTGAGTGCAGGACATGTGTGGTCTTGCATTGCTCCACATACTTTAATCTCTGTATTTAAATATTAATTATTTGACTAGAGATCCGTGACTTGGAAGGTTGCAGTTTAACATTGAGGAAGCCATCTGTATTTGCATTCAGGATAGTTTACTCTGTGACGTGTTCACTTTCGCCTGCATTTATCACCCATGCGTGTTTACGTGTGTGTTTAAGTATGTGTTTATGTTGCTTATCTAAGGAATTTAAAATGAAAAAGGAAATTTGCAAACACGAACACAAAATAAATGAAATTCCTTTTTTAAGTCAGTGTTGACTATTGGATATTAATGACAAGTGTAAATACACATATAAGATTATAGTTTTTAAAAACAAAATAGAGGAAGCTATAGTATAGTGTATGTTAAGGACCTTTTGAGGTTTTAATTTATCTGAAACTAGACAGTGAAACTAGACGACGATATTTTCAAGCTTTCGGAAAGCATTTAAGAAATGTGTCCCTTTTATGAAAAAGAATATAAATATTTAGCAAAGTATTCAGACCTGGCCATGTGTAACATCCCAGACATTTCACCAGTGGTGAAATCCTGAAGGCTTTGATTAAACCATTTGTGCAAATATTCAGCAGAAATCCAAGGATAATGTGACCAAAGAAGGATGAATTCTAGCACATTGACGCTTGTCTGAAACCCAAAAACACCACGTTCATAGAGTTCATGGTGACTTTCCTCTGCATGAAAAAACACAGCCCTTCCATTCCTTTTGAACTGGGAAGTGGGTTACACATCAGGAACTGGCACCATGGGGGAGCTCCAGAATAACAGCGTAGTAATCTGGTTCATCTTCTGCACAGGCTTTAACAACAACAATTGTGTATTCAAGTGTACATTCTCTGCTTTTTAGCATTTTTCAACATTGCAGATAAAATGGCAGCTGATTTTGTTTTTCCAGACTTGTAAAATCTGGTTTTCTATAACTAACCAGTGTGCTGTGCTGTGCTTTGGCCTCTAATTAGGTTGGAACACATAAATCTGTCACTTTAACTGGACTTTTTTTGGATCGTATTTCAGCGATCGGTAAACCAACACAGTTGCTTACGCTGTTAATGTTAATGTGAATATCTGTGTGATTGAAGCCTTACTCTGTTTGCTTACTCTTTTCCTTCTTTCTCTGTCAGACGATGCCTTATAATCACACTTTTGTTGCGGCTTCAGGTTTTATTTTTTACAGTGTGTTCGCTCTGCAGTTTATTAGTGCCTGTGTCTTTGCTTATCAGCACTGTTCTTCTGTATTTCATAGCCTGTAATGATATTTGGATGTGTCGTCTGTTATTTGACACAATTTAAGAACTTTTGGAAGCAAACATCTGACTTCACTGAACGTCTCATTCAACAATGATTTAATTGATTTAAATTTATTTGTATTATTATTTATATATTGAAAGAATGAATCATCATTTCTGCAGTACAAAGATTTCCTGTTGTCTTCCTAACTTGCTGGCGCTGAGTTGTTACAGCCTTCCGTGACATAACATCAGTGAAATATGTGAAAGATGTCCTTTTACATTCATGTGTGTGATATTTGAAACGCAACACAACATAGTTTCAAGCTATGGATCTAAGTTTAGCCAGGAGCCTATATTTGCTCATGGTTCATACTGTATTTACTGCTCACTGCTGTTCACCACTAAGATGTTAGGTTCCCCTCTGTGTCTTTGCAGCACATTTTGGATGAGGGACCAGTATGAGGTGTTAATGCATAGAGTAACACACACACCCCTTTAAATGACAGGGGTGAAAGTCATGTCTGGGTCGGAGGCAGCTGTCTCTCACATTTGAGGAGCAGGAGGCTTTGTGCAAGGCACACACTTGTCCCTGTACAAGCAGGGACATAATCCATCATAGACAAAGATGTTTATTACATATTTATTCCTCTGTTAAGCTTTTCTCACCTTTATTGCGAAGCGGGCTCAATTTGGTCAATGACCTTCCAGAACCGATCAGGGATAGCTTCAGTATTTGTATTAACACATTGTCTTATTGAGTTCTCATTTGCTCATAAATCATCTTGTTGTCTTTTTATCTCATCATTCAATCCTCAACCTCGAATGTTAATAGACAGAATCCAGCCGGAGAGGCTCTCTGAGTGACAGCACACTGATTTGCACAGATGGTTTCCTCTGTGTGATGGCGAGTGTGGGTGCTCACTACTCATCTTCTTCTGACAGCCTGGCTGACAGGGTGCTAACATGACTGTGCATGTGTCCCGCTCTCTGCTGACTTTAATATTTGACCGCTCAAGGGTAGCCACTCCAGTTACACAATCACATGTTTTTTGTTTCTCAGCTGTGTGTCGTTGCGTCTTTTGATGTCATGGATGCATGGTGATGTCATGCCCTGTTTGAGTTTGCTTTTTTTTTTTTTTATTTACATAATGTATTCAGGCCTTCGAAAGAGCAAATGAACAACACGCATGTCGGTGCCTGCAGTTCCATTTTATAGAACCTGTACAAATCTTTTTTTTTTTGTACATCAACACATATTAAGTTATTTAATATATTTTCATATTTTCAGTCTCCAGTCCTTGTTTTCCTACCTAAAGTACAGCGTTAGAAGGTCTTTGCTTGAGTCAGCTTTTTAGCTCAAAAGCAGTCTGATGACTGACTTGTTAAAGAAGTGACATGTAGATCTAATTTGTGGAACAACAGTTTGCATCATAGCAGAGTGAACATGTTTAGACATGAAGTGCTCTTCACTTGCTTTATTCCTCACTTCATTTCGGTTTCACTGATAAGGGAACTGACTGAGAACCAGCTGTCCTGCTCTCTCCTGTATCTCTAGCTCTGTCTCATCTGATTTTGTATTATTTTTTTCCTCTTTATTTTGCATTCTTTATCATCTGCTATCTGTTACTGAGAATCTTCGACCAACACTAAATGTCTAAATGTTTTTCCCAAACAACCGTACATCCAGTAACATAGATATAAAAGCAGCAGTTCTCATGTTTTTACAGGGGCCCTGTTGTCTGGGATAGATAATGTAAGTTAGTTTGTGGTCCAGACCTCTACACTCCATTGGCCCAGTTGGCCTTGAGCACACTACATCTAAAACGTAGCTGTGCTTTTCTGCTGTGCTGTACTGTAAATTATGCATATCCTTGGGAATAGTGAAACATAATCGGAGTGGACAGAAAGCCAAGATTGAGTAAGCAAAATATGCTGCCCAAAATGAAAAGTTGGTATTGTATTGGAGTAATGCTCTGGACTCTGACAGAGCTTGTGGGCAGAAAGAAACAGGGAAGGGGGAGGATCTCTCTCTTACTGACAATTATATACCTACTTTCTGTCTTTTCTTTCTCTCTGTCTCCTCAAGTGGAACTAATATTACCCTTTACCTCTTTGACTTCACACACACATACAGCTTCCTTTGCTTTACTGCAGTCATAACTTTCATTGCCTGTGTCCCACCTGAGAAAAGAAAGGATGTGATCTAGCTCTGTTTCAGCATTCATCTGATTCTAAGGCACCTGTTTCTTACAAAGCGTTGTGTTGTGGTGTGTGCATTTGTTTGTATACAGTGGCAAGAAAAAGTATGGGAACCTTTTGGTGTTTCATGGTTTTCTGAAGTAATTTGTCATAAAATGTGCTTTGAGTATTAACAAAAGAAAACAAAAATAAAACAGATCTTTCATGTTTTTATTGATAACAACCATAAAAACCTCAGCTCTACTTGATGATGCAAAAGGACAATGATCCAAAATACAAATAGATGCTATGGAATGACTTGAAGAGAGCCACACACACGAGACGTCCAAAGAATATGACGAATGGGCTAAAAATCCTCTTGTCTGTGTTTCAGGTACCCCAGTCAACATGTGTATTGTTCAGAGCAGAGCTCGTCTGGCCAAGGTCAGTCTGCCAGAGACAAAAACCCTGATGGCCACGAGCAGGAGCAGGATTCCATGCAGCACAAGGTTAGTGGTTTTGTGTTTTCTGCAACATTTAGCTTTAGATATCTTAAAATCATATCCACTAACAGTTGACACAGTTTTATTAATATCTTAAAAATTCCAAATACATTGCACAGAAATGATTTTCCAAACATCATGGCCATAGTAACAAGTTTAGCGTGGTTATCATGGATGATTGATATTTTTGGATGGCTGTGCAGTGGTATTAGTAGACTCACTCCTTGTGATGAAATGTATGTGTTGGCAAAACCAAGTTGTGGTGGGAGTCGGGTCATGCACTAAGTGACCTACTAACACCTGGTGAAGAGTTGGAGGCATGTAGAGTGGAGGAGTAGCAACCGTATAGCGCTGGCATCAATGGTCACGCAGGCCAGCCTGTGGATGGTGGGAGGGTAAAGGGTGTTATGTAAGTCTTTATAACTCCCACCCTTTCTCTTTGCCTCTGTGACTTTACAACCACTAATTTAATTATGAAATTGCTGAATTGTGTTTGCAAAATATGGCCACCGTGCTCATAGGTTGTGTATGTAAACTTGTACAGGTGTTTAAATTTGTACAGTAAAGCATCTACCGTTGGCTGGAAGGCAGCCAAATAATGTTGGAGATAAATCCATTCTAAGTTAGTTGCATGTCATCCTTTCTATTCACAGCAAAGGGCAAAATGTTCTCATTAGAATAAGGGGGTTATGGTTAAATATTTGATACCCTCAGCTCTTATGAATGGGCCCTTAAAAAAGTAGTGTTTGTGGTTATGTGTGAATAGGGATCAAAATGAATGGTTATTTGGGAGGAGAGTGTCTTTTTGTAGGCATGTGTAGGCACAGGAGAAGGAGAATCATTGTTTGTGGTCCAGCAACAAACAGGCGTCCAAGGGCAGTTCAGCAAGCCTGGCAGTCTGTCATTTGCAGTATAACACAGTCTTTGTCCATCCACAAAAGGCTTTTTCACTACGGAAGATGCAAAGACCTGCTACATTTGACATTTTCACACAAAAATGTATTTGTTAAAATAAACATAATCCATTGGTATTGTCTTGCTAACAGTTTGAATTGTGCTGCGATGGTGCTCCATTGTCAGGCAACAATCTTTCTTAGTGCTTAACTATTTATGATTCCTGTTTAAGACTTAAGTGTTTCATGTTGTGTTTTGTTTCCCCTTTTCTGTTTTTTTTTTCTCCTTCTAGGTGGAGGAAGAATGGTCGACACACACATCATACGATATGGGACTAGAGACAGAAAGAGCAGCACTAGAGAAGCTGACAACACATGACAGCATAAACCCAGAACAGGTAACGGCATGTTTGTCAGTTATTAAAATGAGTGCACTGCTGACTAAAAGAACCACAAGAGGTTCCTACACTTGGTTAAAGTTTAAAAAAAAAAACAACAACAGGAAAGTCATCTGGGACACTGCACAACGTTTAATTATTTATGTATTTCTAGTGTAGAGATACAGTACATTTTAACCTGAGACAGCTCAGTTTATAAAAGGAGCATTTTTCTGTTTATGAGCTTAGTTTTAAATAACAAGAACTCAGTAATGGGAATAAAAATTCTCTCGTATAAACATGTTTCGCTGATGTTTTGTTTTTACATGTGGATTTTTTGTGTTTTCTTTTTCCAGACTGTGAATCCTCGGGAAGTTGTGGTGGAAGAGACCAAGCCAGACCTAGAGTCTGATACTGTACATGTTCCTTCTGAGCCGGAACCAACCTCAGACCCCCCAGCTGGTGTGGACCAGCAAACTGACACCCAGGACCATGACCAGAAAGTCCCAGTGTCCTCCACTCCTGAACCTGTTTCAGTGTCCACAGATGCTTCGGTGTCAGCAGAAATTTTCAGTGACAGCTCTGCTGCACATCCCAGCCTGGACCCAAACCCAGCCACATCTCCAGATGAAGCTGAAAACACACCTACCTCACAGAGTGCTGACCCGACTCACACAAGGTAAGACAACATTCATTTCCCTTGTTTCAGGGACTTGGTCTCTGCAATTAGAAGTTGACTGTGACTGCAAGACAGTTGACGGTCTGCAAGACGGTCTTTAAGGTCAATGTCGACCTAATCTAGGTTTACTATGGTTAATTCTTTGGTCAGCTTTTTTATTATTATTTTTATTTTTTATTTTTTTATTGCACATTTCCTGTATTTATTTATTTTTTAACCATCTGTTAAGACAGTCTGTAACTTTTGTTGCACTTGTTTATTTAGTTTTTTTGTAATGTAACCAGTAAATGACTGATTGAGATTAAGAGAGGCACTCAAACGAGAGCTGGTCTGACATCATGGATTTTTTACAGACCCTATTGGCCACTACTGTAAAGTTATACTGCTCATGCGCGTGAATTTCTTTTCCTCACAAACTTTGCAATGAAAATTTATGGAAAATCGACTGTGACCCTCAGCAATCGACTGTGACCCTGTTGTGCCTCCATCTCTCTCTTCATGCTCTCTCTATTGCTGTCCCCACACTCTGTATATATTATTTCCTCTACTTGTCCCCTCCCCCTCTCCCATCATGCCTTGCCCTCTCTCCTCTCACATGTACGGAGGTGTGGTAAACACCATGTCCTTTTTTTCCCCTCAGTGCAGTGCGGGTTGCCAGTACAGGAGAGGAACTCCCAGTAGACAACTTTGTCTTTGCTGAGCACTCTGATTCACAGTGCGAGGTCATTCCCCCCGAACTGGCAACCTGTGAAAACTCCCCTTTTGGCAGCCCTGCCCTCAGGTGAGTTTCTAGCCCCCAGAACCCAATCAAAGCACAGAGACAGGTAATCAAGAAAGAAGCTATACCTCCCTGTTGTGCGCGGTCATCGACCACTGATCTTGCTCTCCACTTCAGATTTTTTTCTTTTTGTCGTTTTGCCAGCTGACAACCAAACGACAATGTAAACTTATTTATGTGTTCAACATTGTGCACTCATTTGTTTTTTTTTCTACCCCTCTGTTTCTTTATTCTTCTTTCCTCCCCCTCACTCCTCTCTCAACCTCAACCCCACTGGCCTAATCCTGTGCTGCAGTATCGATGAGGCTAGCATAGAGGACCAGCAATTAGACCAGAGCCACTGTTCTGGTCCTAAAGCAGAGGTCCAGCCCACTCCAAGTCATGTGGACCAGGAGCAACGACAGGAGCTGGAGGATGAGCCACCAAGTTTGGACCATGAAAGCAACACCTCCCACCATCACCACAAACAGCAGCTTGTGGTTCCCAAGTATTTAGACAAAGAAATTCAAGAGGTACGATTCCAAGAAATAAGAAGTAGCCACCATTTGTCTGAATTATTCTGTCTATATAATTCTGTATGCAGTTCTATTTTGTAAGGTCTTAAACCTTAAACACTTTAAAGTGCTTTGAGATGACGGATCTGTTGTGATTTGGTGTTATACGAATAAAATTGAAACTGACAAAGGTAATAAAAGAAAAACAATTCTAAGAAATAAAAATTTGACTGAAATCTTACTTTAGTCAGTTTCGCATTATTTCAGACAATTTCAGACGGTGTTTTTGTTGAACCAACAAATTCATCCACATCTGTGAATGTTCCACTTTCACAGAGAGACTGAGTGGAAAACACTGCTGTCAGCTTCCTGTTTAACTCTGTACTTTTTGTTGATGTAGAGTAAGTAGTTCAGGTGATGTGGTAGGCTGATATGCTTCCCTGCTAGTAAATATGTCCACAGTTTCAGCACAGCAGCTACTGACAGTTCAGCAGAACAAAGCGTGATCCATGGTTCAAAGGATGCGTTAGTTGTTCCTTTCCTCCCTGTAAAATAGTGCACGTATTACTATACTAATAACTGTTGTCTAGTTAGCCATTAAAGTTATACATATTCAGTGTGCACAGCTGTTGTAGCAAAGGGCAGCTTGTGCTGAGTCAGCTTGCTTTCGGTTATATGGTCGAGGGATAATGAAAGACAAGTGTATCCGGGGGAATGCACCTACTTTCATGGGGATTGTGTGCACTGTGTATTTGCATATTATTTAGCTGTATTGGAGCCAGGGTCTGCAGACTAATCTGTATGTGGCTGGTAACGACTCCTGTTGTGCGACTCGAGTATTTACATAAGAGGCTGTCTGAGTTGGTGGGTTTTTAGGCTCAGACTCTCTTGAGGTCCAAAAGGGCGCTTATATAATCCATTAAAACATTATTCACAGCTCAGTGCATTTCAATGCTTTAGTTGCCAGGGGCTAGCTGACTACCATGAGCTGTGTATGGGAGCCTCTTGACTATTCATCAGTGCTCATAGCGTGCAAGTCACATAGTGGCTCAGTGATGTTATCCATATAACCTAGTTAGTTATATTTGGCATTAAAAAAAGGCTAAATCCGCTTTAGAAGGTGTGAAGGTCCTAAATTCAATTCTGACAAAAATATTAATTTCCTGCCACAGGCCGGAAGCATCACAAATTAACTAAACTCGATCACTGCTGCTAGTGACAGTAAATTTGATGTTCATTGTCCGTTGTCCTGTTCATTGTGTATTGTGAAAATTGCATTAAATTGCATTCAGATTAATTTTCTCTGTGCCTCACATGTGAGCAGATTTTCATATTAAGGTGATTCTGGTTGTTTTACAGTTCCTGTGTGTGGCCTTTGTGTTTCAGGCAGGGGATGTCAAGGAGACTGATCCCTCAGTGCCCAGCAAAGAAGACATTCCCACCTTCGATGAGTGGAAGAAACAAGTCATGGAGGTGGAGAAGGAGAAAAGTAAGTGCATACATTAAACTCATTCAGATACACGTGTACAAATGGAACAACATCCACATGGAAAGTCTCAATGCCAGGTGTAAGTCCAAAGCCCGTCTAAAAGGTATCTTTAAGGATAACTCAGGATAGTTTGATGATGACACAGTTTGCAGCACTGCCTCTTTAGACAAAGTAAGCCTTTACGTTTTAATCTTCATCTTATTGCGTGTTTGTCCTTCCACTTTTTTTGTCTTACATGTGCTGTGTTCCTGTTTATCTTTCTCGTCATCTCCCTCTCGCTTCTCTCTTTTTTCCAGTGCACGCAATGTGCAGTGGTTGGCGGAGCTTGTGTTTGTGTTGCATAACCTCAATACTTGTTCCTCTCTGGCAACACTTTTTCCAGGCTCTCTAATGGGTCTAATGTATCACTCCCTCTGTCCAGGTCAGTCACTCCACACCTCTGCCAGCGGCAGCCCCCATCCAGTAAAGAAGGTCCAGAAAAACTTCAAGAATAACTACGCCTCAGTGGAGTGTGGTGCCAAGATACTCTCTGCCAACAATGAGGCCAAGGTAAAAAAACAACAACAACAAAAAAAAACCATCATCCCCATCACCTACGCACAAACACAGCTGAGGATACAGATGATATAGTGAAACCTGCTTCAAAGGTTTTTGCATTTAGCATTTGCATTGAAGTTTCAGGAATGCTAACAGCATTTGACTAACTCAACATTACTATATAAATTGAAATAAATGTTTTGCAGTGTTGTCAAATGCTAATATTCTTACACTCTCCTTCCATCTCTCATCCAGAGCACTTCTGCCATTCTTATGGAGAATATGGATCTTTACATGCTAAATCCTTGCAGCAACAAAATCTGGTGAGTGCACTGCCACAATACCATTATGAAGTTTTTATATATGACACATGTTTAATCCGTATCTGTATCTTCTCTCTTTACTTCACCAGGTTTGTGATAGAGCTCTGTGAGCCTATTCAAGTTAAGCAGCTGGACATAGCAAACTTCGAGCTCTTCTCATCTACACCTAAAGACTTTTTAGTTTCCATCAGTGACAGGTATATTCTCTTTGTTGCTTGCATGTGCACACGATCCCTCATAGAGTGGCAGTGAAATTCAGACATTCGTGTAGGGATTACAGAAGGTCTCATGCTGCACACTTAATCTAAAGTGGAGAAACTCACAACAGAAAACTTTAATGAAAGGATTCACTTTGGGCGATCAAATCATCACCACCCCCTCCAAGAGCACCAGTACTCATTAACATACTCTCCCTTTTACTGTCTCACCAGTTCTAACTTTAGTGCATTTAAAGCTAGTGTTGTCTTTGTTTTAGATTTTACCATCAGAATTTATTTCTAGCATCATCTCATACCACAGCTCATAAATTCCACCCTCTGGCACTAGTGATATAGAGTGCAGTGGCATCTGCACCCAGGTTTTGAGAATATGCCATATTTCATATTGAGTATACACATGCAGCTTACTTTTCCCTTGTTCTGTTTGCAGATATCCTACAAACAAGTGGGTAAAGCTGGGTACTTTCCACGCCCGTGATGAGCGCATAGTCCAGAGTTTCCCACTGGATGAACAGCTGTATGCAAAATACGTGAAGGTACAGCCTTTTTTTTTTTTTTTGTTTTTTTTTTGTTAGATCAGTACATTTATGTCTTAAGGAGAGGAATGATAAATCTAATGGAGGTGTTGGGCTGATTATAATTTGCTTATCATCATTAATTGGGCCAAGTTGGACCAAGTCTGTTGCAATTTGGACGAAGTCATACAGTGTGGGATGTTGAAGGGTTACAGTTGTTGGTCTTGTGCTCAGATGTTTCTCTGTGAGATAGTTTAGTTCTTTAAACATTTGTTTTTTACCACTTCTTTTACTACTTCCCACATCTCATAACCCACAAGAGTTGTCGTGTTTCCGAGTGTGTCAGTCACTGTATGCATTTATTATATGCTCCATTCTAACAGGCTGAACACATCAACATTGTCTGTTAGTGGAATAAATGATGGCTTTCATGTTGCACAATTTTAACTTCCAGTTTTCAGACCTTTTCGTGAGTCCTTTTTTAGTCTCTCCTCTCACACTTCTACCCTCTTGGTTGCTGATTATATGTGTCGTTGTCAAATTAAGGCTATTGAATGCCCTTTTTATGTGGTGAGTGTGGGTGTCGTGTGGGTGCTTACTGTGATTCATGTACTCTATTATGAAATAATAGTGTTTTTATTACATAAACTGATTTTTATTGTCTAAAAGGTTTCAGGACTACCTGCTTCGATATGATCTCAGCAGTTTAAATCTCTTATGTCTTATTCTAATGCCCGTCTTATCTGTTCTGTCTGACTTATGGCTCTTTCTCACTGCTTACTTGTAACATCTCTTCAGTATCTTGCCTGTTACAGAACAATGATCCAGCTTACAGAACATTAGCAGTGTGTGTCTTATGAGAGCCAAACTGTAAACAGATGCTTGTCTTGCTTGTAGCTTGAATCAGTCTTTACTGATTTCTTTTTCTCTCTCCTTCTGTCCTTCTCCTGTCTTCCTCTTGCATCAGATGTTCATCAAGTACATAAAGGTTAGCACTCTCCTCTCTCTGCCCGGATGTTATTATGCGCTTTAAAACACCCACTTTCAGTGGTCATATACTATAATGGGTGAGCTGTGACAGAGCAGTCATCTTTAATGCATGTGGAACATACTAAATAATTCACACAACCTGTTTTCCAATTCTTGATCATTTTACTATTATTTGCACGATTGGTGGATTACGAGTTTTGGAAGTGGGCACTTACCTGTACTGTATATATCTTACTGGGATTGACACTGTTGTTAAATTGTGGGCGATAATTAAACAATTTCAATTTTAAGAGTTTGTCCATGTTCCCTGCAGGTTGAACTCCTTTCGCACTTTGGTTCCGAGCACTTCTGTCCCCTCAGTCTCATCAGGTAAGACAGAAAATATTTGCCCCCAGTTAAGGTTATTGTCCTTTTTTATTTATGTAAGGAGAAAGAAACTGTGGGAGAACAGGATATTTAATGCAACTGTACTTTAAACCGCACTCTTTATTTAGCCAGAAACCATTTTCAACAAGTCATTTGACTTCGACATAACACTGGTGACTGGACCGTACACAACGTACACAGGGCCTTAGGGGTAAAGCAGCAGCCAAATTGATTGAACCAAGGCTTTGTTAGTTTTTTTTATTTGTGTAAGGTGCAGTTTTTTGCGCCAAGCCAAGCTTGAGGCATACAGTAACTATGCTTTTTTCCCCACACACAAACAGACTACATGCCTGTCCCAAATCATGAGGCCCGTTGGGCTCTTGTTCTACTGTTGGAGGTTGAAGGAACCTGTAAAACACATTTTTACAAGAAGGTCAATGTAAATTGTCTGCAGCTCTTGTGAGAGAGAGAAACCTGGAAAACCAGCCTCTATAGAAGCCTTAAATACTGGTAGAGACCACAGTAACGATTATATAAACTTTAAAGCTAAAGAGACACTAGACACAACACGCTGCTGAGATATGATTTCAAGGAAAACAATCAGCATCTTGATAACAACGTAACCTTTTTCCTGTGCGTTGGTTGGCAGATGTAACACATTAAATGTGTGTGTTTTTTGCAGGGTGTTTGGTACCAGCATGGTGGAGGAATATGAGGAAATAGCTGATTCCCAGTACCCTTCAGAAAGACTGGAGTACTTGGATGAAGACTATGGTGAGATGTGCCCCCTTTAGGTTAACTAATAGAGGAATGACTGGACATAAAAATGTAAACACTTGTAATAATTCTCCTGATCCAACAGCACATTGACTGTGAATCCCCATACTAGAAAAGTCAGGTTACATTCTTGCTCTTCAACTTAGTGAATAAATACAGGATCCTGAGACAGATTATTAATAATCAGTTGACCTTCTGCTGCTGGGTTTCCTTTATCAATTCCTGGCAACACTGTGCTGTGTTATTGAACAAATCTATAAAAGATTTAGACATTAATGTTGGATATGTGGATGTTTGTATTATGCCAGAAATAATGAAGCTGTGTGTCTTTCTCTTTAAGATTATCCTCCTGGTTACCAACCATCAGAGGACAAGGCCTCTAAAAATCTGCTTGGCTCAGCAACCAGTATGTACACACGCACAATTATAAAGATACCTTAATAAAGACTACAAGACAGCAAACTGTAATAAAGAATTATTACAGTTTCCCAACACCTGTGGGCCATCAACCCAAGCAGAAATCTGTGCTTTATAGGTTCTCTCAGAGAGAGATTAATTCCTAGAGGGGCAGGGTTGAATGTTTCCTCAGTGTTTTAACCCACTTGGCATCACACACACTCATAGATGGAGACTGAGGTTCAGATTGTGGAAATGTTGCTGTTTGCACTAGATGTTTTTTCTAAAAACCACACACATGCGCAACTACTGTGGTGCCCTTCTGTCTCCTGAATGAGACTGGCGCAACACCCACACTCAAATATACTGTACACACCACACAAATCTTCAAGATCTTCAAGCCTCAAACCGGAAGAGCACAGTGGTTTTTTTTTTTCCTTTTTTTAGACCGAGGGGGGAATTGGCTAGAGAAAATGGAGACTGAACAAAAGTTGCAAGCTAAAAGAAAGTTCATGAAAAAACGCACAGGAGAGGAAATAATGTTAAAGCGCTTGAGCATCAGAGAAGAGAATAAAGAAAAGAAATGTCAAAGCCTGTGGTTTCACTTAAATGTGTCAGGCCTCGATCTGCTAGTCAGCTGTTTCTTTAACCATGAATGTCATGTTCTCCAAAATAACTGTTGTGTGTGTTTTGTTTTGTTTTTTTTCCCTTTAGACGCAATTCTAAACATGGTAAACAACATTGCTGCTAACGTGCTGGGCAGCAAGCCAGAGCTGGAGGGTGAAGCATCAACAGGAGGTATTAATCCCTAATTCCTTCATCCACCCTGCTTCTACCTTTCTGTCTGCAGCTCCCTCTTGTAGAATATGGCCGAGATCTGTACCACACAGACGGTATACTGTAGACAGAGTTATTGCTGCATTCATATATGTGAAGAGTAGCGTGTACTAGTGGATAGAAGTATTTTTTATTTTACAGACTTCACACTGTTCAGCTGCCTTTTTCCCCTCCTTTGTGTATCTCTGACCACTGGTCGGTTTGTCTGTCCACATATTGTTTAGATTAACTGTTCTTAAAACCGGGTCTCTTTATTTCCCTCTTCTAAAAGTCAAGCTTATGTGTAGCCTGAATGGTTATGTGTATATGTGCTGAGAGGGCCAGATGTTTATTTGGCTGTTGGCAGGAGGTCTCCAGCAGCATTTCAGCAGAACTTTGGCTCTCTGTGTTTTAATCTTGGCAGAAAGCTCGGATGAATTAGTGCTGAGGGGGGGGCATGTGACGCCAAGCCTGCTCCTCGCTCTGTTTATCACACAACATTGCATCAAAATGAGCTTTTTCCCCATGGCATCAAATTAAGCAAAAAATTTTGCTTGAAAACAGATTCCTCATACTGTAATTTATTTTTAGATGTGTGTTTCACTGCTTAAACCAAGATTATACAGAATAATGAAGTGCTTTATTTTAATGGGACTCTACAAAGTGTTTTCACCTGTGGAATAAGGGAGAGACTGTAGGAGAGTTCTAGGTCAGTTCTAACTGGACTAGACTGGTTCACAGGATTTGACATAACCAAACATGGGCTTGCGAGCCACACTGTGCAGGGGAAAGGGTCTCTGTTCTCTTACAGCCACATACTGTAGGTCTGGAGAGCTTAGAAAATGCTAAGTCACACAATCTGCATTTTCTTAAAGAGCAGTGAAGTGTTATCAAAGTCTTGTGAGTTTATTAATTCTTGTGTTCCTCTCCAAACTCAAGATAATACAACAGAAGAGGGGAACGAAAAGAAGGAAAGCACAGAAGTGACACCTGAGCTGGCTGAAGCCATTCACGACTCTGCAGAGTAAGAACAGTTACACTAGTGAGGTTTAAATACATTTCACTTTACTTTTATAGCTGTCCAAAAACGTTTGCTCTGCTAAATTTGGATCGGTGTCTTTCCTTCAGACTGGAGTCGGCAGAACCACAACAGCCTGCAACTCAGGAGGACTCTTCAACGCCTTCCCCCACATCATCTGACTTACACGAGGACAGACAAATTGTCACTTTGGTAGAGGAGGAGGAGGAGGAGGAAGAAGAAGAGCCCAGACAGTCTACTGTTACCCTGATGGAGGAGGAGGGAGAGGAGGAGGAAGACAAGACAGAAGAGGAGACGAGGAGGGAGGCAGACAGGAACCAGTGGGAGAGTCAGACATACTGTCCCTTCTCCTCTTTCTCTTCCCTGTCTCTGTCCTGCATGGCCACCCTGCCAGAGCTGCTCCATCGATGGTGCTCCGCCCGTTTGGCCAAGGGGAGACTCCGTAGCCTTAGGCGGAGGCAGTTAAGTTTTCAGACACATAAGGAGGCGGACACCCTTGTCCTCACGCACACACCGTCACAGATTCCTGTCGTGGTCCCCACATCTGTTAAAGAAACCCTTCCCCTCACAGAAACGGCTCCAGAGCTCGAAATGACAGAGGTCAAACCTCTGAGTGAGGTGCACGCTGCTCACACACCTGAAGCACACACTCCAGAGCTCAGCATCCTCCTAGAGCCAAGTAGAACATCCACCATCCCCCCTCACAGTTTCTCTGACATTCACAGTTCTGTGACACAGCCGGCACCCACCACTGAGGAGAAGCTACTGCCTCCCTTTAAAGACACAGACCCTGTCCCAACTCCACCCCTCCAAACCATCTCTATCCCAGAGACGCAGCAGGCCAGCAGTGCCACCCCCACCCTTACTGTTAGCTCTCCCCCACAGCCCTTGTCATCTGAGACAGCACCTCCGGTTGTGGTGTCTCTTGTCAAAGAGCAGCCTGTTCAGCCCCTTCCCACTGCATCGAGGCCTGAGGACCTTATCTCCCCTCCCACTGAACTGCCATCTCTTACCGACACGCACACAGACACACTGAAGTTAGGTGCAGACAGTGGGGACTCACAAATCCAAGGAGAGCAGGTAGACTCTCCCACTCAGACAGGGGACCCCCAGCGGGCAGAGGACACGGTGGATGAGGACCTGCTGAATAATGGGAATGGAAACGTCCACCGGACAGCTACTGACTTCTATGCAGAACTGCAGAATGGGGGAGATTATAATGGTGGGGCAGTGAATGGAAATGTGTTGTTGAATGGCGGAGCGGTGCACGGCTCCAGCCAGAAGGAGAGTGTGTTCATGAGGCTAAACAACAGAATTAAAGCTCTGGAGATGAACATGAGCCTGTCCAGCCGATACCTGGAGGAGCTCAGCCAGAGGTAAAAACAATGGATACTGAGGAGTACTAGTAAGGACGAGTGTTTTTAAAACAGAACTACTCTATAAAGATCTTGGAAGTGGTTTATGATTTATTTCAGACAGTTAAAATTCAGAAGGTTCTAGTGTAATTTGTGCATTTGTCTTTTTCAGATATCGTAAGCAGATGGAAGAGATGCAGAGAGCGTTCAATAAGACCATCATCAAACTGCAGAACACCTCCCGCATTGCTGAGGAGCAGGTAAGCTGGCATTACCTAAATCAGACCAAAAGAAGCAAACCTATCCCAAACCTAACGGTCAATAATCAGTTGTATTTACTGAATATCGTTTGCATATTTTCAGGATCAGAAGCAGACAGATTCCATACAGGTCCTGCAGAGCCAGCTGGAGAACGTCACTAAACTGATTTTAAATCTCACCACTACAGTCAGTCAGCTGCAGAGAGAGGTAACCGCTTTTTTTTCCTCCCAGTGAATAAATACATCTGTTTATCACATATGTGCAAATTATTGACTATTTCTTGGTTATTTCATTTTCCTGAGGAGAATAATGGACGACACTGAATGTAGTAATACCACAGCACTTGTTTACTATCCACACTTGTATATTTATGTTCGATACACGTTGCAGTTGAACAGACCATATAGAAACCATGAATAGCTGAAAGTTTGAGAAAATGTGACTAATTGTGGAAAATGTGTGTTCAAATGTTATTATCTGAAGTGCCTCCGGACAGCTTTTTGATGAAGAGACATGAAAAAATACAAAGTTTGTTCATGTTGGCAGTTTCAGAGTTTGGGCCGTGTATAGATCAATAGTGAATGGTTCAACTATTTTTACATGTGGACCAAGCAAACATGACTTTCATTAATCGCAAATATTTTGGCTGGTCATTCCCAGAAGTATTTTGTTTAGTGGCTGACTTCAAAGGGAAAAAGTCCTGCTGACCTTTGCTGAGAGCAAATAATAGCAACTTGTTTAGCCGGGAAATCATCCACTTCCACTAAAGTACATAAGGAATCAAAACATAGGTTTATGAAAAATAAAAGCATTGAATTAATGAATGTAACTGAATTTATTTGTTGTCATCCCAGAGAGGAGATTGAATGTTGTTTGTTGAATGTTTTTTTTTTTTTTTTTCTTGCAGGTATCTGATCGTCAGAGCTACCTTGTGGTCTCTCTGGTTCTGTGTCTGTCTCTGGGCTTCCTGCTGTGTCTTCAGTGCTGCCGCAGCTCCTCTCCCAGCCCCAGCACCACCGCTGTTGCCGCCCTCCCTAAGAGCAACCACTACCCGAGCCCCAAGAGGTTTGTCAGGCTTGCATTTTCAAACCTGTCATAGTTCCCCACAATAGATTTATGATCCTTCTTTTGTATAGAAAAAATTGGATCAGGTCCATATTTAGCTTGGTATCTGCTTGCCTAATGCTGTCACTCCTGTCCTGCCACTAACTGTAGGAAACTGAAGTAGTGACAATAGAAACACTTAATAAATGTCAATATTGTTTTTGCTTGTCAGATGCTTCTCCTCTTATGACGATATGAGCCTAAGGCGTAGAGTTACCTGCCCGCTGGTTCGCTCCAAGTCGTTCCACCTATCCTCTACAGAAGGTAAGAGCATCCTAAACACTATACACAAGTCTCTCATAAAACTATACCTCTCTATTTCTCTATCTATTGTGTTTTCCTCTCTGCCTTTGTCACTAAAACAAAAGTCACATCAAGATGCTAAGCAAGTCATAGCTCATTGCAAAGATCATCTTACTGCTGCTGTACTTCCTTTTCAAGCTTCATGTGCCAGAAAGTTGCAGCTCTTAGCGCATAATTGTCCGCATCCAAGAACCACCCAATCTGTCCTCACTCTTTTCCACCTCTCGCTAAATCTATCTCTCTCCAATGCTTCCTTTCACACATGTTGCATGACTTTATCTTTTGTGTTGCCAGTGCATTGAGCAATTCAAGCCTACAGGAAAAGGCTGGTGCAGGCAATAAAAGAATAAAGTCTTTGACTCACGAAGCCTAACTCCCCTGCTGTTCTTTATTCCTCAGGTGTGTGTGTGTGTGTGTGTGTGTGTGTGTGTGTGTGCGTGCGTTTGTTTGTGTGTGCGTGCGCTTGTGTGCGTGCGTGTGCGTGCCTGCTTGCGTGCTTGCGTGCATGCATGAGAGCGAGAGAGAGGGACAGTTTGCCCTTGAGGCTGAGAGGACTGTCATTGCCAGCTTGTGTCCATATGTAGGCTTTGAGGAATGTAATAATAGAGCACGATGCTTTGCTGGCTCACGGTAGACATTTGCAAGTAGTGCCACATAATAAAATAACTTCTATAGCTTCTATGTGACTTTATCTTAATGTTATTTAAATGAAATTGTATTTACTGTCCTCTTTTCAGATATTGAGACCCCCCTAAATGATGCACATGCATGTTTATTTAAAACTACTTGCAAGGTCACTTCATGCTTGTTACATGTATGTACTCCTGTTTGCCATTCCATCATTAACCTGGCCCCTCTCTCCCCTCCTCAGTAGGTCCAGATGACTTGTACATTGTAGAACCTCTAAGGTTTTCTCCAGAGAAAAAGGTACAGTGTTTGTTCTGACTGCTGCTGTTGGCTGTGACGGCCGCCTTACTTAAAGTCCTGTGTGTTTTTCTAGTGTCAGTCAGTCTGTAAAATAAGTGTGATGAGGAGCTGAGGAGAGTTCAACACTCTCCACATACCTGATATGTCTGTTAACCACTTCTTTGTGGACACTCTGGACTTATTGTGTCATTTTGATGACCAGTGTGAGCTTCAGTGTGAGTCCTATGCACATTCAAACGTGTCACATGCCTCCTTTTTTTTTTTTATTTTTTTTTTTTTTTTTAAGTTCAGCACTGTTTGGTGACCTGATTAAAGTGTGATGTGCTGTGTTTTATATCACAGTGCTGAACTGGGGTTAGCTTTTAATACTCAAAGATAAGTTATAGTTTCAGTAATGTGTTTATTTCAATCCCTAGATTTCACCATTCCAACTTTTCCCTCACTCATTTGTGTGAATTCAGTGTTGAGCACAAAAGTGGTTAATATGACTATACAGTATTAAATGTTTTGTGGTTTTCTATGAATGTGCCGTTAATTATTTTCTACTCTCTTTTGTTTTTTGATTTTCTGTAGAAAAAACGCTGCAAGACAAAGTCATTGGACAAATTTGAGACTCTAAAGGCATCTGATACCCCTGTTCCGCTCACAAACGGGGATCCCAAGTGCAACGGCTTGCACCCATGCCTACCTGCGCCACCCACAGTCCTTCCCCTTCCTCCCCCTCCTCTTCCTCCCGCCTTGCCACCACCTCCCCCTCCCTCCTTAGAGGATGTGTCATCATTGGCTACTTGTACCACCAAGGAGCTCTCCTCAGAGACCAGCAGCTGCAGCTCATCCACCCATTCTGAAGAGTCCTTCACAAGCCGCCTCCCCCCTCCCTCGCCCATCTTCCCCTCCGCTGGCCTGTGCAACGGCCACAGCCTGAATTTCCCCCTTCAACAACCTCCTACCAAGTCCCGTCAGGAGAAGCGCACCATGAAGCGAAGGAAGTCGCGGCAGACAGAGCTTCAGTTCCCCCACGTGCCAGGAGGAAGTGTTGGTTCTTTGCCCAGCCTGCAGCAGCTTATGAAGGGAAACAAAGAGATTAGTGTCGGGACCATCGGGGTGACAGCCGTCAGTGGACATGTCTGAGATACTCTCACTTCACCTGTACACATTGTAAACTTTGTATTCACAACAACACACACACTATTTGGTAGCAGACTTATGAGGAGATGAGCTTACTGCATCCCAAAGAACCACATTTCCCATGAGCACCCAGGCGCACCGTGGACCTGAAGCGGCAATGGCAGCAGTAGCTTAACATCATCCACTCCCTATCCACTCCTGTCAAAGACCTGTTTACGGTTATGTGCCTTTATAGCTGTTCTATGGTCAAAAACCTGAAATTTAAAGAACTGTTATTGAGAGAGATGCTGTGGTGGGGAGAGAAACATTAATACAAGTCAGATGTGTTGAATTGAAGATGGTTTTTTTTGTACTGGAAAAGCACATTGTCCTGTCACAGCTGAGCACCAGTGAGCTTTTTTTGTTCTTCCCACTCTGAGCACAGTAAAGAGAGATGCTGACGTCTACGTTCATTAACAGTGTTGCTCATCTGGGATGAAATGTGTCATTATGAGACAAATTTAGAGCATGACAAAGTGCTGCTCTCATCTTTATTTCCTCCTGTTTTCCATTGCCACTGTTTTATTTCATCTACTCGTTCTTAGTGTTGCATCCTAACATGACTGCAGGTGTTTGTACGGGACCACAGTGTCAAACTTTCATGTACGCCAGACTCTCCTCGTTCCTCGCCCTCTGTCTCTGTCAGTCTGTTCCAAACCTTCCGTCAGAGCTGAATGAAGAAAATGGCGTGTAACAGTCTGAATGTGAGTCCTCTCAGTGTAGTGTCCTGCTTAACCTGGCATTACATTTACAATAGCAGCAGTGCTTAGACCATAAATGTGCACAATGAATTGTGTGCTCTGCTTAGTTATATTGGGCTGTGCCCAAAACATGTTGCTTCCACATCACTTGACTGTGAAGGTAAACCAATTTGAAAGGCAGGCTGTATTTATTCAGTTTCTTGTTCTTTTCATGTTTTATTATTTCTTTCACTGTAGCTGTAGCTGAGTCATGCGTCGCCCTTATTAGAGCCGGTGTGAATAATTCCCACATCCGGCCTAGTTGAACAGGCTCAATGTACTGTACAAGCACATTGGGTAGCAAAGCTGAATGTTTACACTTCTATCTCACACACACACACACACCCTACTGTGACCCTGCAGTCGAGTCTGACAGACCAGTTTTATTTATCTATTTATTTATTTAAATGACTACAGATTTTCTAACATAGTTACTGGCTTGTCAGCCTCCGAGTCCTGCAGTGTCACAGAGGTTTGTCCATGCAAGTTTGTTTGTTAGAAAAGTTACAGTGAACTCAGTGTGTGTGTGTGTGTGTGTGTGTGTGTGTGTGTGTGTGTGTGTGTGTGTGTGTACTGACACACAGTCACAGTGGATGACTCAACTGCTTCTTTTTCTTTTTCAATTTTATCTGGGCTCTGATATTCCAATAGCCCATAGTTCAGTTTGCTTCAGCCCAAAATGTGAGACAAAAGTCTGAAAACCTGCATCAGTATATGTATCAAACATTTTTAGTATTAGAAGGCGACATGTTTATTAGGTACATCACACTGCTGCTATTTGTATATGTGGGGAGCCGCTGGGTGGTTTGAAGTCATGGAAAGGGCTAAAGTTGAGTGTTTCTTATTGTCCTGTCCTCTGTGTGTTTGTTTCTGCATCTTTATTTGTTCATGATTGTTCGTGCTTTCATGACTGTTCCCCCAGTAATATTAATTCTTAACTCTGTGGGGAGCTCAGATAAATGAAAGGGTACTCTTTTTTGTGTTTGTTTGTTTTGTTTTTAAATAATAAAATTTAACATTTTATTTAAATGTATGCACTTTCTGACTGGTTCTGTGTGGTTGGACATTCGACAGAGACAGAACATCATTACCTCTTGTGACCAGCCTCTACCGCTCTCTTTCCTCTTTCCGAAAAGGGTTGCCGCTGACCCCCACTGCACCACTTTCTCTGTGGCCGCGAGAAGAAAACTTTTAAACATCCTGCTTTTAGCAGTCACTCTAAAATGTTCCCATTAAAAACTTCCTCACTCTACGTACACGCATGCTTTTCTCACTTGCTTATGTTCTTTTTGCATCGTACTCCTGTCTTTTATTCACTTGTCATTGCTCTTTGACTTTACATGTGTGCGCCCCACCTTGAACGACAGAGGTGTTTTGAGCAGATAAAGATGTGAATTGTTATCAAATAAAGGGAACACAGCAAAGATGGGTATGATGTAGAACACTATTGTATTTCTGTATGTTCCACAAGCCGAGATGTTTTTTTTTTTTTTTTAAATCCTTTTTGAATGTGTATGATTTTTTTATGTATGTGTGTGTAACCTGTGTGCATGTGAGAGTTTTGGTTGTTGTTCTTGTGTATGTGTGTGTCTGTTAAGAGAAAGACTACTTTGACTCTACTTATCCCCGTACCACAGTGAATAGGGAGAAAGCCCTCAGAGAGGAGCTCAGTGTGCACTTTGTATGACTCTTTATGCCTTTTCATTTTTCTACCCTAAATGCTATCTTTTCTTTATTTCTCTCTCTCTCTCTCTTTCTTTCTCTCACCCTCTCTGTGTGAATACTCGGAAGAGTTGCACAGTATTTTTGAGCAGGAGTGAGTTACTACAAAACCTGTAGTGCCATTAGAAACTGTGAATTTCTAAATAAAACCTTTTTTGTTGTTGTTTCGTGTTTGTTGTGTTGTTTTGTTTCATATGAAGCTTTAATGTAGATGAATGCTCACTAGGAAATGAATGAAAGTAAACATTCAAAATGTCTTGGGTGTATTAGTAAAAGATGAAAAGCCATGTCTAAACCTGAACCTAAACACAGCAGATGGGCTGTTACATCATTCGGAAGGATATAAACCAAATGCTCTTACTGGCAGAATTTAATCTGGAATTTGGAGAAAATGCTGTCAGATTGATCAGCTATATTCTGAGGCAAGACTTGTAAATATTAGACAAACTAGGGCCAGCAGTCCTGAAATGAATATAATTACATTTTTTAAATAGTTAGTCAGTGTGTGCAATCAGAAAATGGGGGTATACTCAAATCATTGCAGCATAATTCAGTATCTGCAAACAGGTTTTAGAACCTGAGGTTCCTGCTCCTGGTATGAAATCAAAATTAGGGGCCAGTGTGGGGTTCTCTCATTATTTATTACACCAGGTTAAACACTGAGCAACGTCATTACCCTGTGTGTAAATGGCATAAAATATCAAGATGTGACATTTTGAATGAAACGCATTAACTATAGTAGCTGAACAACAAAAAAACTATAAAAACGATGATCCTTCAGTCACAGATAAATAAAAGACCTCGCCTCATTCTGTATCTCATGGTAACTATGATGGAGCTGTCTTTATTCAATAAATGAAAATGGAAATACTCCAGTAAAGTACACATACTTCGAAATATTCTACTTAAGGCAGTATTCAGTATTTCAGAAAGTTTAATTACCACCTGTGTACACTGCAGCTAGTCGTACATCCGGCCACAGGGTGTCGCTGTGGGCACAGCTCGTCTCCGCTTTCCCCGGTGACCCCGCTCCTCCGCTGTGTTTACGTTTACCCGACAACATGGAGGACGAGGTGGATGTTGACATCGAGGGAGACGAGTTTGAAAGCAGTATGAAGTAAGACTCGTTTATTCTGGTGAATTACCATTCAGGCTGCATGCCGTGCGGTGGACGGGGTCCTCCTCTCATCGTGTGTTGTGTTATTGACGGCCTCTTTTTCTTGTGCTGCAGCGAGCTGGACGGAGCAGCTTTAGCCCAGGAGCAGCTCCTACAGTCTGCGTGGAAGAGCAGCGCGGAGATACTGGTATGAGTGAATGAAGCTCAGCTCAGCCTTCATCCAGCTCCACTGTGGCTCTGACACTGTCTCTGTCTGTCTGTCTGTCTGTCTGTCTGTCTGTTGTGCAGCCGTGGGAGTTGGACAGCTCCATCAGCCCGGAGAACAGAGAGGTGATAGAGAGGATGTTGCTGGAGGAACAGTATCCTGTCACTCATACCGGTGTAACTTATCACACAAGTGGACATAGTTTTTGTCTCAATTATATATGACATTTAATTATAAAAATGCACAATTCACTTGTACACTGTACCCTGTAGGGAAATCATATGTATCTCTGCACTTAGCGGTGAAGTTAAAGCTTATAACAAGAAATCAAACTTGTTTATGATTCATTCAAGTTGCAGTTCAACAGACTATGGCTCAGATACTTTGAAGTGTTGGTCCTAAACTGCTCTCACAGATACTATCTGACAGGTAAGGCGATTCCCGATCATATTTGGGAAAGTGATGCTAACAGCAAGCCCAAAGTGAAGAAGTAAGTCAGTTCTTGCTCCAGTCTGCAGCATTCACATGAGCACTGTTCACCTATTGCTCACGTCACGTTTCTGTCTGTTGGACATTCAGGTCTCCTGCCAAGACTTCAGCCTCGGGTTCGTCTTTTCGCTGGTCCAAGCAAGAGAAAGAGCTGTTCGAGGAAGGACTGGTGAGCCTGTCAACATGCTATTGCTTTGCTATTGCTGCTCGAGTTTACAGGCTTCTAACACCTGCTGTTTGTGAAACTGAGTGCATTGTCTAAAGGTCTTAGGTGTGTTTTTTTGCAGGCTCAGTTTGGTCGAAGGTGGACTAAGATTGCCAAGTTGGTGGGCAGCCGTACTGTTCTCCAGGTCAAGAGCTACGCCAGACAGTATTTCAAACACAAGGTGAGGCTTCCCTTTCTACCTGCTGCAGAGTAAGTAGCATGCAGGTCTGCTGGCAGGTAACAGCTTGCAAATGTAACGTATGCTGTTCATCAACATACTTAAACCTGTATTTTCAATCTTTCATAACCAGAATGCATTCAATGGGAACATTTGGGTAATCACAGTGAGGAATAAACAAACTCTTTCATCATCTCCCATAATTTTCTTTCAGGCTAAATCAGAACCCAAATCTGCAGCTCCCTCTGCAGATCCTGTCCTTCAGTCTCCGCAGACTTCTTCCAGTCTTGATAGTATAGTAACCAACACTGTTCGTATAGAGAAGCTTTCTAATGACGAGGATGAAGAAGTAGACATCACAGATGACACGAGTGATGACGGAGATGCTGACAACAAACCGCAGGCTGAGGTGAAAACCGAGTGCTGTGAGGTGGAGCAGCTGACAGGCACTGAGATCCAGACAAATAGCCCCACAGACGAGCAGAAAGAAGGAGATCAGAATGAGACAAAGGACCAACACAGGCACATCTTGCTTGCTCCTGCACAAAGTCCTCAAACCTTATCTTCACTCTCCTGCTCAGAGGAGCGTGCTGTAACTGAACTAGATGAGAAAAGCGACCAGGCAGAATCATGCATTCTGAAAAACCTTGAGGAAGAAGCACGGTCGGACTCAAAGCAAACGACAGGTGCTAGTGACGACCAGTGTTCCCAGTCTGTGAGCTCAGCAGAGACCGGTCAACTGGAAGAGGCCTGCAGTGATGGCACAGGTACAAATCACACACTTTATGCAACAGTAATGCTTCTATTTTTATGTGAAGCTCCCCTGGTTTCATATTTCTCTCCCAGATTCAGTCGATAAAACTGAGCAGAGTGTGACTGGTGGAGCAGAAGAAGACCAGGAGGAGGAAGAGGAAGAGGATGAGAATGATGAAGAGGAGGAACTTAAGATACCTGAGCAGGAAATCGAGATGGATATGGAGACCATCACTGAGGACGAAAAACAAGCTATCCCGGAGTTCTTTGAGGGACGACCTTCCAAGACCCCTGAAAGATATCTGAAGATTAGAAACTACATCCTGGATCAGTGGTAAAACTGATTTGGTTAATTCTGAATGACCCTGTTCGCAGCTCTGCGTTTACTGTTAAATGAGCTAAGGGATTAATGTTGTCCTTGTTTGACAGGTTGGAGAGCAAACCCAAGTACCTGAACAAGACCTCAGTTCGCCCCGGCCTGAAGAACTGCGGCGATGTCAACTGCATTGGCAGAATACACACATACCTGGAGCTGATCGGAGCCATCAACTTCAACTGTGGTGACTTTACTGCTCCAATGGCAGCGCATAATTCTGCTCTGTTTTTAAAATCTTGCCTCCGTTTTCATTCATCTTTTCCTTCACAGAGCAAGCAGTATATAATCGCCCAAAGGTGGTGGACCGCTCCAAGCAAAAGGAGGGCAAAGAAGTGCTTGACGCTTATCAGCTTGCCCAGAGACTGCAGAGCATGGTAGGTCCTCAGAAACCCACACGCCTTATCCCTCAGGCATCTGAACTGTGAGTTTTCAGGACCTTGAACTAACAAACAACTGATTGGTTGTAGCGGACCAGGAAGCGCCGCGTGAGAGACCTATGGGGAAATTGGTGTGACTCTAAAGATTTGGAGGGACAGACATATGAGGTCTGGACACACACACCGACACACACACTCTCATAGGGTGATTCACATCAGTATATTCACTGATTCCTGTGTTGTTGATGTTTCCATCAGCATTTCACTGCAGCAGAACTCGCTCTGCAGAGAGAGGAGAGGAAGAAGCAGCCTAAACCCTGCAAGATGTCCAGATACAGAGGGTGAGAACGACAAACTGAGGATAACATGTAGTGAATTCCAAAGCCTTTATTTAAACATATGAAAATGCTTATGATCGCACTTCCTCTACTAGGTCCTTTGATCCATTCCAGCTGATTCCCTGCAGGTCTTTTGGGGAGGATGTACAGGTCAGTGGCAGTCATTCCATCATTCAGTGAGCAGCAGTGTAATCCATCAACCTCCATACTCTGTCATCACTTTAAAATTTTAAAACATGCATTCGTTTTGTGACAAAATCCAGTCTTTTACACAAGACAGTATTTAAAGGAAGGAGCATCGTGGTGCTAAATTGGAAGCCATGTGTATTCACTAATCCTACTTGTATGTCTGTAATTTACAGTAAAGCGTACAGTGACCATCATATATGTTAAATGTTCTCAGATATAGCCATCATTTGAATAAAACTGTTCTTTTTTCCTCAGGAACCGTTCCAGGTTATTGTTTGTGCAGAGACTCTTCTCATCATGGACATGGTATGTTAGACACACAAATACATATAATGAATTATTGTTGTTAATATCCTGTGGGTAGTTTATATTTATGTTGTTATTATCCTCTGGGTAGTTTATATTTATGTTTTGTCTTTCTTTGGTTGGTTGTGATTATACTGTACTGTATAAAGTATATTGTCCATTAAATTCTCATGCTGTTTTTTTGTGTTTTAGTTAAAAACACAATTTTTTTTTATGTGTAAGTCGGCTGAGGATACAGTAAAAGGCTTCTTCAGTCATCTGTATACATCAATGGTTTATCAAGCTTTTATTTTTTATGTTTTGCCTGCTTGTAAGACTGTATTCTCTCTTCCTGCATGTTCCTCAGCATGCCCATGTGTCACGGGGTGAAGTAATCGGCCTGCTAGGTGGAGCTTTCAACGAGGCAGAGAGGATACTGAAGGTAAGAAAATACAGCGGAAAGCAGCAATCTGCAACATGAGAATTTGATTTACTATGTATTTTGATATTTTTATTTAGACACAAATGATCCTTCATATTTGCAGATCTGTGTAGCAGAGCCATGTAACAGTGTAAGTACAGGTCTGCAGTGTGAGATGGACCCGGTCTCTCAGACGCAGGCTTGCGATGTGCTTTCGTCCCTGGGCTTCAGTGTGGTGGGCTGGTACCACTCACATCCGTCTTTCCACCCTAATCCTTCAGTACGGGACATAAACACCCAGGATCAGTTCCAGGTAAAGAAGAATGAGAGCTCAGACAGGATTTACAGTGTAATGGTATTTCATATGTGAACATATGATCTGATTCTCTGTTTCCTAATTGTTCCAGAGCTATTTCTCACGTGGCGGAGCTCCCTTCATTGGGATGATCGTAAGCCCATATGACCCAGCCAATCCCTCCCCCCACTCCCAAACCACTTGCTTGTTGGTGAAAGAGAGTCAAGAGCCATCAGGACCCCAGAGTGTGTATACTTCTCATACTTCAACACACACACACACACACACACACACACACACATAAAATAAAACATCCAGACTTAATACTTAAGTTAAGATCAGTTAAGAGGATTTGAAACCAAGTTGATATTGTGGATCAGTAACCACAGTTCTCTGTTCCTCTGCAGAGCTGCCCTACAGATTCGACTTCTTGCCATCACAAGATGTTCCGGACTGGGAGCAGACAATGAGGAGAGCTCAGTGGATCATCCATAAATACTCAAAAACATCCGGGTGAGTAAGACTGTGTACACATTAGACATAGTCTAATGCTGATCTCACTTTTTTTGTCATATTGAACAATTTAATATTAAGTGTCTAAAGTTATTTCCGACTGTGGCCGGTCAGGAGTGTGCAGATGAACAGATTTTTCCGTAAAGACTCTCATCTCACCTGTCTCGAGAAGGTCAGTCTAGGATGTGAGCACTACTGATTTATACATCCAAATGACACAAATAAAAAGCACAAATAAAGCACAAATAAAATGATTTATTTGTGCTTTATCCATCTAATTGTCTCTGCCTTATTTGATTAAACTTGCTCCCTCCAGATGCTGTCCTCTCTAGCCAGGTACCTGGAGCCCTTGCCAGATGAGGAGGGTGACACCTTTCTGACCCAGATCCAGGGCCTTTTCCACTCAGACTTTATTGTCAAGCAGCAACAGGAAGAGGGGGAATCTTTAAACACTTCATTCAGACCAGAGGACTCTGATGACCTTCCCTTTGATCAGCTGATAAATGAGGAGAGACCCCAGAATGAGGACTCTGACCAGGATTCTGGCAGAACTTCAGACAACGGTGTTCAGACCAAAACCTCAGACACAAACAGCAACACAGTGTTACATCTAGGCTCAGTGTTATCATCTGAACATGACTATTTACTGTGATGGACCATACTGCACCATCCTATTGTTATTTATCTCAGTAGTGTTTCAAACATTTATGTAATTATTATAAAGTTTTTATATCAGTATCACAAACTATCTCATTTACTTTGTAATATATATTTTTTGTTAAAATAAGATTGTGATAGCATAGTTCAAATCAAAGCCCACTGATTGATCCAAAACATGTGCTTGTTTGAGTGAGACAGCGTGTGTGATGTGAAGCTTGCTTTTAAACAAGAAGAATAAAACGTATTTTCATATTATGTGTTTTTTCAGAATCAGAATCAGCTTTATTGGCCAAGTTTGCACAGGACAAGCAAGGAGTTGGATGTGGTCTGACTCCGTTTTTTTGTACCCTCTGGTTACATGAAACATTAATTATTTACATACTTAGTTGTAATTATTTACACAATATACAGGACACTATATCACATGGAGTTATTCCACTGGGTCCTTGCTTTATGGGATTGGAGAGTTCAATCCTATTTTTCTAACAGTCACATATATATTTCTATATATATTTCAGTCGTCCCACTTTAAGATGACGTTGTTTACAATACTCCGTCACAGCCATACCATTGTTTACTTCATAAAAGGCAATGTCGAACAGTAATCGAGTTAATTGTATGAATTTGTCTACGGGCTTTTCATAACAATCAGCTTCATTCATATAATCAGTCTTACTCGGGACACTTGAAGGCGGAACCTTTGTGTCGGACTTGTTTCTGGGGGGACTCGTTTTGGCAGCAGGAGTCTGGTTCATGTCATTGACGTTTCAAACCTACACAAACATTCAGACTACGGCTGCTGGACTGTGCTAACCGAGCTCACCTTTAGCTAGCGGCCACTAGCAGCAGTGAGGGTGACAGCTGATTGATAAATACCGACAAAACAAACTAAATGATGAAAAGGTAGCTGCTGTGTGTTTCACGGGATGAGGGACATCATGAGATAACAGGCAGGTCAGTCGTGTTGGCGGCGACTGAACTTTGACTAGCTAGAAAATTAACTTCTTTCCCCTCCAAGGACAATGGTTTTACTTAGTGTTACTCTTTTACGGAGTCGAACATGTGCCCTGTTTGTACACCTGACACGAAAGGTGCAGGTCCGTCCACAAGCCGGACCTGCTCAGACCAGGACTCAGTGTGGGTCCTCTCAGACCAGCTGTCACAGAACAACTCACTCCGTCCACTTCAGACCCGCTCCCGCTGCAGCACCTGTGTTTTTCTGTGGTCATGCAAAACCAGTGTGTTTCCAGATCCAGGTAAAACCCAAAACCACCTTGTCCCTGCAGCCTGGTCCTGTCCTGAAACAGTGCCGAGACCACCTCCACACCTCAGCCCCTCGGAGGGCCCTGCCCGCTCCTCTCCTGTGGATGGTGCTCAAACCTCTGCAGAAGCTCATTGCTATAATACTGGGCAGGTAGGAGAGCAAGTAGAAGATCAGGCATATTAACAGTCTAACACTAACGATACAAGTAAATGTGTTAAAGTAATTAAGCACAATTTAATTATACTTAACATATTATGTGTTCATTAAATCATTCTCACATGCAAAATGGTTTTTTATCAACACTTGTACTAATTGTTTTGTTTAAATGAGAACAAATCAATTATTTTACAAGATGTGGCCATGTTTCTGTTAATTAACTGGTAAAAATGAATCACTGAGGTAGAGTATGACTGTGTTGGCATCATTTGGCGCACATGAGACACAATAACAACCCCCATCAGTGAGGATTCATTAATTCATTTTGAGTTTTTCTGGAGCAGAGAAGTGAATTTAGGGAGCAACATTTTTCAGCCTCCCATCATGAAACTGCCTGCAACAAAGAGAGTTGTTTTGTTTTGTTTAGTCACTGTTTCAGCCCACTGGTCTGCCTTAATATTTGACTGTATCCTCTGGGCAAACACAGAATGGCTAGTCTTTTTATGCAGTACATTGTTTTGAACATATTTTTGCATGTTTTGATGTTTTCTTCTTTGCCCGGCCTCCTTTGGAAAAGAGAGTATTGATCTCAGTGGGTCTTCCTGGAGTCCTACATTTCTAAATTGAACTTGCACATGTTTCTACTTGTCTTTTCTGCTATTTTTCAAAAATGTGATGAATTTTCCTGACATGAAAGGAGCTTCAAATTATTATTTTCCTTTCATTCTTGCACTGTTGGGCAGTGTATGATTTTAAATTTACTGTGTGAGCTACATACACAGACATCACAGACTTCCTTCTGCATACAGGAGTATAAGGAAGTGGTGGACATCCCTACCAGACAACCGCCGGCAGCTCATGCGTGAATGGACCTGGCAGCACCGCTGGCATTTGGCAGCAGGGACAGGTGTTGCTATGGTAATTATAGCCCTCCTCCTCCTGACTCACCTGGATGAGTCCCCACTGACAGGTCGGACACGCCTCCTGGTGTTCAGCAGGGATAACTACATGGAGTTGGCAGCTCTCACTTCAAAAATGGTGAGAGATAGCATGACCACATATAGATAGAAAATTACCCTTTTTCTTTTTTTTTTTTTTTTTTTGAAAAAGCACTGAAAATGGTGATGACAACTTGATATTTAGTGACATTACTGAAGTGCTTGTATTTGTGTGTGTGCTTCAGTACCTGGAAGAGTTTGCAGAGCTGCTCGTTCCAGTCACTGATCCTCGTCACCAGGCGGTAGAGCTATTGGTGCAGCACCTGGCAAAAAGTAACAAGGACATCCCTGAAGTGTCTGATATAACCTGGAGCATCCACGTGGTGCAAAGTCCCAACATTAATGCCTTTGTCCTACCGGTTAGTGAGCAAAAAAGGATAAAGCATTAGAAGTTTTGCTGTATTTTTACATTATGATGGTTGCATCCTTAGTGTTAAGTTTAAAAATGGACATATATAATTATTTATGTTGTAATGTGCATATTTAATGGTACAATATGAGCAAATCACAAGTAAATAATTGATACTGAACATTTACTGTAAATGGTTTAGCTTTTTATACTATTTGTATACATTTTGGTTATTGCCTTATTTTTTTGTACCTGTGAAGAAAATCTGCAAAGACCATTAGATCAGAATTGGATGGTACTTTCCTTTCCTTAGAACGGAAAAGTGTTCATGTTTACTGGGATGCTGGACGCCGTGGCCGATGTTCACCAGCTCACTGTCGTCCTGGGACACGAGATGGCTCATGCAATATTGGCACATTCTGTAAGTACCTAACCCTCTGCTGGCTGTTTTGTAAAGGCATCACTGAAAATAAAGAAACCCGTGTAGATTTGTGAAAAGAAAGAAGAAACTTTAAGGTAGTCTGCCAGGTCCCTCTCACACAAGGTTGCAAAATATGTTTGTAGACCTCCTTTAGGTGTGTGAGTTATAAACAGAGAGCCCTGACGATTGTTCTCCAGCCCTCCACTCTGTCTCAGAAGTATAATATTGACTCAAGTGGCATCAGTTGCACTGTTGTTGCATCAGCCGGTGATAAAGACTCACTGACACTTACCTCCAAAAATCTAATCCTGTCTGTGCTATGATGACCAGAGTCCTGTCGACCTAGGGCACTGTCGTGCTTTATTAATTCTTCACAGATGGCTGTTTTAACTTCAGCTATTAAAGCCCATTCTTCTTCTTCTAAAAAGTGTCTAATGAAGTTGTGGGTATTTCAAGACTTTAAACGTCCTCAGAGGAAATGCTTGAAGGAGATTTTAATTAGATGAAGGGAATGAGCATTGATGGGGCTCAGTATTACCCAGTAGGTGTGCACTATTGGATTGGCTGTTAAAACCTCTAAATCTGTAACAAAGTAAAAGTTCCACTAAAATAGATGGGAACGATCAATATGTTCCAGCTCCCTTATTCACCTCCCCAAAAACTTTTTACCTCAATTTATCTCTCCCTATTCCATTTCTCTTCCAAACCTTTACTTACCACATCTCTCTGCTCCCCCCACCCCCAGGCAGAACAGGCCAGTCTGTCTCATGTGGTGGACCTCCTTTCCCTCATTCTTCTGACAGCCGTCTGGGCCGTGTGTCCTCGCGACAGCCTGGCAGTGCTGGGACAGTGGGTACAGAACAAACTTACAGAGGTGGGCACATTTCATATACATTGTATGACACTATTTTAAATTCCACCTTTGCAAACATATATAATAACAAGGCATAAAAACATTTTCATATGTTACTGCAATGTCATTGTTATTGTAGATCTGTTGAAAAATGACATTGTCTCTCTCCTTCAGTTGATGTTCAGCCGTCCCTACAGTAGGAAACTGGAGGCAGAAGCAGACCAGGTCGGATTACAATTGGCTGCTAAGGTATCAGCATCTCTAATATGTAAAATGATTAGAACTGGTTTTATTTGTGAAGTTTGGTTCATTTTCTTTGTTCAGTTTTTACTCTTTTGTGTATTACTCCCCGTGTCTTCACGTCCTTTTCCTGTCTCTAACCTGTTTTTGTTTATTTGTTTTCAGACTAGAATAGAATTTAACATTTTTTAAGTGTGTGGTTTAAAAAAGTGGACATAATGCTTATATGTGCAGCTTGACCAATACAGTATATTAAAAGTTAGCACGCCTTGGCCTCTGTTCTATGGACATTTTTAAATGGTCTCTTGTGAGTTTCTTAGTTTTATGTAAATTCAACTCACAATAACACAAACAATACTTTTAAACTCATGATTAGTTGTCAAAATGTATTAAAATGTAAAATATTTTAACATTACAGAAGTACTCTTCTCCAATGTCCCTGTTCTATTTAGTTCTGTAATCTGTCTGTCCTGCACTAGGGGGCACTGTTGTCAAACTAAACTGAACTGATGTCAAGCCAGTAAGGATTTTTATCTCAGGAGTAAGATGCCACGTTGTGTCTGTGTTTCTGATTCCGTGGGTTGTGTATGTTTCTTTCCCAGGCCTGTGCAGATGTGCGAGCAGGCCCCGTGTTCTGGCAGCAAATGGAAGTCATAGGCCAGCTGAATGGGGAGCCCGTTTTACCTGAGTGGTTGTCCACACACCCATCGCACAAGAATAGAGTCAATCAGCTGGACCGCCTCATACCACAGGTACAAACACACACCGTCCTGATTCCCTACTCATTTCAAATAACAGCATGGATTAGTAGCTCTTACCTGCAGCTGTGATTCATCTGTTTGTCTAAAGTAAAAGACTCTTTGATCCCTGTGTGTGAGGAGAGAGCCTACACCTGTCTGTTGTTTAGAAGAAAGCAAAACCGCTTTAGGAGCTGTTGGAAGGAGTCTTAATAGAACTAATGAAGCGTCTGGAGAAAAGTATATCCACCTACAGACATGGGGAGAGGATGGCTGAGAGGAAGGAGAGACTTGGGGAGGAAAGGAAAACACGCAGGGTTTTAGGAAGACAGGAAAAACATTTTGGCACACAGGGGCCTGGATATCTGCTTAACTAAAACTTTAACAAAGGCTTTTTGAGCAGTTGAGGACAAGAATGAAAACAGCCCCACAGCTCAATAACACACACTCTATGCTAAGACAATCAATGGTATCTTAAGGCTAAAAGGAAATCAACAAGCGGTTAAGGCAGCAACTTTTATGGGAAGAGTCAGCATCTGCAACCATTACGTCTCACGTGTGTGTGTCAGAGGCAGAGAGACAGAGAGAGAGACACTAACAGTGTATTATGCAGCAAAGAATTTAACCTTGAGCGCGAGTTGGACTTTTGTTATTCTGTCAAATGCTCCAAGCACAAAAGACGAACAGATGGGTAAACCACTAATTGTCCATTAGGTGCCTGTGTTGTTGGGTGTGTATATGTTCGGCATATGTGTGTGTTATACGTATGTGCTCGTGCATCATATCATATCCCTGTGTGGTAGATTGACCTCTATCAACAGTTGTTGTCGAGGCCAGGCTGTAGCCACAGGCACCGAAGTGATGAATACTGTTGTTTGGGGGATTCGTCTGCCTGTATTCGGCGTGTGTGCTGAGAAAACTCTCCGGCTCTGGCGTCTGCAATGCTCTCCTCACCCCAAACCGTTCGATCCAGCATAGCAGCGCATATGAGCCAGTTAACAGCTGAGCTCAGTCGGGTGAAAGTGATGCATAATGTGACGTTTTGAACCTTGCGAGGGGTGACAGCATCAAGCTACTTAACCCGACTCTTGCGAGGGCACTCCACCTCCACTAGTGCGCTTATCATCCTTAGGCAAAGCGCATTAAGTCCAGCGGTAGCATGAGAGGAAGAGCATGTTGAGTGGGAAGCTAAGTGCATGTGTGTGGCCAGAGTCTTGTAGGTGATACTAAGTGAGAGATTAATGAGTTGTGTGTGGGTGTGTGTGGGACAGGAAGAGAGGTTCTCTCCAACGGCTGGGAAGTGTTTAAGGTTACGGTAATGCATTGCTTGAAAGCAGAGAAGCCATATTTTTAGCCATGGTAGCAGCATGGCTCTATAACTCTGTTGATCAACTGTTCCACTACTTATATATGAATACTTGGTCCGAACAAATCTCTATCAACTAAGTAAGCAACGTCCAATTAGTATTTACACAAGGCTAAGCTGTCATCTGGATTCACTGTAGCAGTAAAATAACATGTTAGCATTAGCTGCACTGCTTTAGCTTATCACATCCCTCACTACTGAAACAGTGCTGACAATGCTGCAGACTCTTAGTGCTGTTGATTCTCTCTGTGGTGTCCTATTTTGTTTCTGTGTCTTTAGCTCAATGCATCTGTTTATCTCTGTGTTTGTGTTTTGGTCCTTCAGATACTTCTCTCTCTGTCCTTGCATCCATTTCAGTTCACAATTGTGTTGTATGTATTTATCATAAAGTAAAAATAACACACTGCAAACAGAAACAACAAATAGAATACATTTATCACGTCTTGTCATATCTATCTTTGCACTTCTACCTGTTAAAGTGTCTGTGTCTGTTCTTCATTGTCTGTCCAGGCTCTGGATCTGAGAGAAAGTTGCGTCTGCCCCGCTCTGCCTGCTACCGACCCTCGTGTTGTTTTCTCCAAGAGCGTTCGTGTGTTGCTGGACCAAGAGAAAGGAAGGCCAGAGGGGGCAAACATGCCCCACAGCCTGGCAGCTCCTCTTGCCCAAACTCTGCTTCCTGCTTCCCCCAAGTTGGCTCAAGCGAACAAAGGTTCAATCCCAGTAAAAATCTCAGAGACAGATGTACTCATGCTGAGGGGGACAGACCACGATGCTAGGTGCACAACACCAGCTGACAAGAGACCTTGAATCCACACAAACCTCAAAACTGATTTTTAAAAAAGCTTTTAATCTTTGTATTGTTAAATTTCAGTGCCTCTGGTTGCACATATGATGCAAATATCATAGACATATAGGGTTTGTCCTGACTCATATTATTTGTGATGTGACTCTTCTAAATGATGAGAAAAACGTGGAAGAAAGTAGAAATCTAAAATCCTCCTCCTACACCACAATGACTGAACTACAGAGAATGTTATCCATGCCTAGTGACTGCAAATATGCCACATTAATTAGATAACCTCAAACAGGGAAATGCTGAATTAATTAGTAAAGCTTCCATACATTGCAAGATTAATATGTGCATTATTCATCAACACACGGCTGCAGATGAGAATAAGCACTTTATATGTGCATGTTGAAGGCCGCGTCCATGGCAGGCAGCAGATATCTGCATTCTCATTATGACTGGTATATTCACATGCCACACACACACACACACACACTCACACTTCCTAGTCTGAGGACTTAATGGTGTGAATTTATGCTGGGTTGTTTGCATGTTTTTCAGCCTACTGCACAGGAATGCCAATATCTGCCATCAAGCTCTGAGAAATCTTTCATGGGATTTTGTAAAATCTCATTTAACAAGGCAAGTTGACTGAGAAAACATTCTTATTTACAGCAACAGCCTGTGGGAGCAGTTGCACAGCGAAGAGGGGAGGCAGTCTTGGTTTATATCTCGGTAATCTTTTGTGTGTGTGTGTGTGTGCTACAACAGAATAGCACACTTGGTTATACTGTGAAATCAAACGGGTCCTACTGTGTTTTCATTCGGGAGGAATTATTTTATCTGTGTCATGCTTTTTAGGTGCTAAGACTGTATCAGCAAACCGGGCATTCGATTCTGTGTCTGTGTTAGAGTAAGTAGCCAGTGATTGGTTTTGTGAACAGTGAAATGAAAAGGCCGAGGGAATAATTTTTGCATATCAATATCTCAGCAGAAATGTGCTCCGTTAGCAAGTGGCAGGCAAAAGGATAAAGAACCTTGGAATGGGGAAAAAAATGTTTATTGTCTTCAATTAAAAGATCCACTCAAATTCAACTTCAAATTGATACAAGATGTACATTCATCACTAGAACAATCATTGTGAAAAGCATCAAATGCCTCCCATTGTCAGAGGATGAAATATGAGAAGAGATGCAGACCGGTGCACCGTGCAGCTTCTTCTCAAGTGTGCATATGTGTATTTGTGTGTGTGTGTGTTTGGATTAGCAAAAGTAATAGCAGCTACCCACTGATGCGGGCTTCTGGGAAAATTTCTCACTGGCCTCTCACAGCTGATCAGACAGATGCAAAGTTTGGAAATCTCATAGACAAGATTACACCAAGCCAAGTGTAATCAAATGAAAGCTGATGGAATTCCCATCAGTCTGCCTCACTGCAGTGTTTTTGTAATGTCTGCCAACTGTTGCAAGTTCTTGCTTGTTGAATACAAGATCAATCTTGTGATATCTCTGTGTATTGACGGGACTTTGGGCAACATCCAGTTTCCTCCTTTCGGACGTCCTTGCATTCTTCAGCAGCAGACAAGAGCAAACTGAATTGAATCTTGAGGTTTTTGCTCTTCCTGGTGACACACTTTTTTTTTTTTTTTTCTTCAGCATTTTTGTATACACAGTTTTCATTCACTGTAATGATGACTTTCCATTTTCTGCTCCCATTGTTTTTGTGAATGCTGAAGCATCTGGATGCAGCTCCCACACCACTCAGTGAGAATTTGGAACATGAGCAGGCAACAGATGACACACTCACACCCAGAGGTAATTGTAATGAGTGTGATACAATACACACACACACACGCACGCACACACACTGCGCTGAGTAATTGTTGCCTACTGCTGGAGTCTAAACAATACTGCGACACAGGGCTTAATCAAGGAAAACAAAGAGACAGCAGTCAGATGGATTGAAAGGACAGAAATAGAAAATAGACAAAGTGGAACCACGGGGATTGACAGGAGAAAAGAAAAGGTTTTGTTTCAAGTGTGTGAAAGAGAACATCTTTCCTGGTGTGATTTACATTTAAATCAAACATTAGATTTTTAAATATACTTTAGCTTTAGATGCTGGATGGAAAAGTCTTCTTCTGTGTGGTTTCTCTGTTCACATACGTAGCCTTGGGCAGGATAAGATCTGTTACTCGAAGTGAGTTAGAAATCAGATGTCTTCTTTGTGTCTCTAAATTCACCTCAAGTCTCACGTCGTATTCTGTTTGTATATTCCTCCGCCCACTAGAGACATCGGGCTGCTTCCGACAAACTGCTCGCAGGTATTTCAAGGTATTGACAAGTAGAAGAAGGAGCAGTAAAGGCAGAACACCACAACAGACAAAGCAGTATTCATTACACAGTAGACGGCAAACTCAAGAGGCTGTTTCCCCCAACACGAACACTCCCAGAGAGGGAACACATCTGTTGTGTAGGTGGCTGAATGATGTCCCACAACTCAGTCTGGCTACCCTCTGACCTCCCTGTGGATTGTTGCTCCAAGTGGCTCATCCACACTTCCATTTCTTGGATCCGCCCCTGAACACACACACACACACACACACACACACACACACACAAATACATAGGCAGCAGCTGGCTGCAGTGTGTGGAGGGAATGTGGTGATGGAAATATGTGCATGAGTCTGTGTGTGGATGTGGTAAAAGTTGCTGTGTCCTTCCGCTGTGCATTAATTATACATGTGGCATGTGGGTGTCTGATTGAAATGAATATTTTACTGCTTTTAATCACTGCCATTGCCAGAGTGATGGAGCATCTGGCTGTGTTACCTGGGTAATTAAAGAGGCTGTCTCACACACAGACATGCAAGTCTCAGAGGTTGTGTCTGCAGTATGAGACAGAGGTACTCCAGAGGTTTACTAATGAGTCAAAATTAGATTTGGAATGTTTTTAAAGCAATGGGACCCAGAAAACTAAAGATCGCTCTTTCTTTTAGTTTGTTTTTTTGCTTTTGTCTGATTCACATTTCCAAAAAGCTTTTCAAACAGACCTGGGGATAGTGCAAAGTCTTTTTCAGGTCATGTGGCTTCAATGTTGAGCAGAGAAATATTAGTAAGTATTTTAAAAATACCAAGGTACGTTTGCTGTAGTTAAGCCTGACAGCATACTGTTAGTTTCTCTAGTCATGCAGAGCCGCAAGTCTTGATGAAAAATATGACATATTTGTGAATAGCAGCTTGAACAGCAGCACAAAATGTGAGATTCATCTCTTAGGCTCTTCTTTTTCTGGATAAAACACTCTCTTTCAGCAGTCTAGGAGCAAATTTGTATTTCAGTCCTCAATTTGTCACTTCCTGTGCACTAAGAAGATTTCCCCCACTGAACGCAGCATACCTGGCATCAAAATTTTATTTTTAGCAAATAGGGCAAAACTGCGGTGCTCTGGAAGTCAGAGAAGATGGTGATTCTATAGTGAGATCTAAGGTTGATACCACAGTGCTTATCTCCCCATATAAACACCTTCTCCAGTGCCGCTCGTGTTGGAGCTAATGCCTGCATTAGTCATACAGTACATATTGAACAGCCTGAGTGAGCCATGATTCACTCAGTGAAGCTTAAAAATCTATCGCAGCGAGTTCATAAATGAACACAACCACGGATGAGACTCCACTCCCACTTTCTACTTAACTGCAGGGAATGTAATAAAGTTGGAATTGTTTCGCGTGGTGTTTGGGTGGTCAGTGGTTTGATCAAGGTAGCCGAGCCTCTGTTGTGTGAAGCGCCTTGCACGGGGTTATCAAAGCTATCTGGGGATCCTCTTTCAACACAAAATACAGGTCTTGCTCTAATGGCTCCTCATGTCCTCCCCTGTCTGTCTTATCTCCCTGATCTGTGCTTGTCTCTGTGAGTTTGTGTGTTCATGGTTGAACTGGTTGAGGTTTTTTCACAGTGCGGCTGCTCTGATGCTATTAGAGATTAGGATGTTAACACAGTCCCTCATCTCACTGCATCGATCCCAGCCCTCGCTGTGGAATGACATTAATACTAACAGCGTCAGGTACAAGCTTCGGAGCTCTCTTTACCCCCTCTCTCTCTTTTTACATCTGCTTCTCTGTCAGAGTTGATTTAAATTTGAATAACCAGCTTTCATCCCAGTCTTTCAACAAGCAGAGGGTGCAGTCTAATGAAGGGAATGAAGGAAGAAAGATTGCAGAAGCAGAGCGGGACAAGAGGATGTAGATGAGATGATATGAAATGGTTGAACTCAGTCTTTCTCAGCTGCTTTGACACCGGTTGCGTCGAGTGTCGGAGCGCACACATCAAGTTACAGCTGAGGGTAAGAATATTAGGAGCAGCAGTACAGTTTACTCCAGGGCAGATAGTGACAAGTGAGATTAAACAAACAAAAAAGATGTTCATATTACATTAAATACATCCTGTGAGTAAGTAAGTGGAGGCATTAGTGTGTCTACTGATGCAAACAAAACAAAAACCAACACACACCACGTTTCCCCCCCATTCCCCTGTCCGTCAGACATTATAGTCCTGCTCTCACCTCCTCCGTGATCCCTGTGAATCCATCAAGACAACACAAGAGAGAAGAATTCAGATCTGAACACCGTCAGTCAGCGTCAGGTAAATTCATCTGACTGCGACAGACCTGGCTGGGACACAAACACAGTAGGTGTAAGTAAAAGTATTAAGTGTGTGCTTTAAAATGAAAAAGTCTAAAAGTAAGAAAGAGAGTTGTCAGGATATTCGGAGTTATTCTAAAATAATGATTTTAAGTACTGCTGAAAAATGCTGTTGAGAACATGAATGTTCACTTTTAGTGCAGATTTGTTTCCTGTGTGACTTATAAATCTAAGACGTTCAGGCCTCGTTCATTTTGTGTGCGTGTTTTTAACGTTAATTTGATTTATTCTATTCAGAAATCGACCCAAAAGCAGCAGAATGAAATATTACTGCACTTTATATGTGTGAACATCTCTAATGTTGCGTCTGCTTAAGGTGGAGCTGATTTGAACAGCTTCATTTATTGACTGCTGGTTAATCAATAATAATACACCAGCATTTATTTGGTGATTATATTTAGTAGTAAGTATCTGAATCTGCAAAGTAATAGGTAAATAAAATTGGTAACTAATTAAATAGTAACTAAATAAATTTACTAGCAAATATACCTCCCACCTATAGCTACACCTAAATGTTAACTGGTTAATCGAGCTAAACATGCTCAAGTTATAGTTCATGTTTTGATACAAAACACGTGGCGGGAAATCATCTCTCTAAGTTACAACAATTAGGATCAAGTATTATAAAAGTTATTTGTTAGATTATGAAATGTATCTAACAATAATAGTAAATAATAATTCTAATTTTAGAATAAATTATATGAGCATACCTTGTTACTTTTGATACTAGGCTGCTGTTTTTCTGTCTTATCTAGAAATAAGAAAGGAAAATGTGACTCTTCCTAGTGGACTTTAGGCATTACTGTATCCGTGTGTGTGTGTGTGTGTGTGTGTGTTTGAGCTTTTGAGACTGACTGAGTGTGTATGTTGCTTACAGCTACTTACCAGGGATATTATGAAGGATTAAGCCTGGAATAAATTAGAATAATTTCACATTAATCCCTGAACGTTTGTTTCTGTGATGTTTGTTTTAAATTTGACGTTATAATTCCAGCTTACTGCCGGCGGAAACCAGCATAACTTCTGAGGAATCCTTAGTGCCAGATACCATATGCTGTTAGCTAAACATGCAGCGGAATAGTTTGGTGCCAAAGTCTTAGTGACTTGGAGATGATGCGTGCTTCCCTTTGGTTTGCGTTTAGCTGAGTTTCGGGGGCTGTACATGTCTAATGATCAACTCTGATTCATGAGACATGGAAATCGTGAAGAAAACCCCACAGAGCTCCTGTTAAACCGAGCACCTACTCACATAATGCCTTAAAATCCTACAAATCGACCAAGAAAATGAAATTCCACAGTCTGCTAGAGTGTGTGTGTGTGTGTGTGTGTGTGTCCCATTTAAACATCCATGTTAAGGTGTTAAATCTTATTTTTGTTCTCCCACACATCTTCTTATTTCACTTCCCCTTCAGTCATCCTCTCAGAAAACCCCATCTATCCATGCATCTGTCCATCCTCACTGAGCCTAAGTTGTGCTGTCTGTTCCCTGTCTCGTTGCCATGGTATCCATTAATGCTTCCTGCCTGCTCCGGTTTGAAGGACAAAGTGCTGATGATGGTTAGTATAGCGAGAGAGAGAGAGAGAGAGAGAGAGAGAGAGGCTCACAAAGTGAATAGTGTGACTACGTGCTATATGTTCACTGGTTGTTTAATGTCACCTCTCTCCTAACGCACACAGACACAAAATGGTCTTCGAGCTGCATCACCAGGATTCCAGGGAAGGTTAGAAAGGCATCTCTACACCTACATTCCCCTTGGTGTAAGATGTTCAGCTCTAGCACGCCTTATCTTTTAACTGATCAATAACTAGGCGCTGTAGCGCTCCTTCCTTCTCCTCTCTGCAGGAATGGCTGCACCGACCCAAACTAACTTGCAGCAGAGCCGTGTTGTGTTCGACGACTGTGCTGCACTCTGCCTGGCAATACAGGGAACAACACATAGCTGTGTAACGTGCGCTTGTGTGTGAAGTCTTCAGGCTGTCAGAAATGAGGCTAAAACCACAGACTTTATTTAGCTGACCTGGTTGGAGAGTGAGTCAGTGGAGTTGAGTTTGGGGGGGTTGGGGGTGATGTGGTCGGACTGTGTGTATGAAAACAGGGAAGAAAGAATAGAGTAAGGTAAGGATAGAAAGAGCTTAAACTCAATCCATTCTCCACCACACACATCACCCCCTCCCCCCCAGCTCCCTATTCTTATAGTAAGGTTCTTAAGGCCTTCCTTAACTTTTAATAAGAGTCTTTAATAAGTCCCCTGATCATGGCTCGGCCAGCCAGGGCTTCCATTTCAACACGGCTCTGCTTAATCTCACCCTAAAATAGATCTGCTCCCTCTTCTCTTACGCTTAGGCCCTCTGCCTTCACCGCATTTCTCCACAATTTTGTAAAAAGTATTTACAGTAATAATCTACTGGGGGATAAAGCAGAGTTGTATTATCATGTGTGGTGCGTGATTCAAAGGCACTATATCAAAGAAACAGCAGTAACGGGACCAGGAGGAATGTTTTTGAGGGAAAACACCTCAGTTGCCACAATGAGGGCACATTAGACAATGGTGAAGTAATTTTGGTATCAGTCTGTGAGCTGATGACAGCCACAGTGAAAGTGCAAACTTCAAGTCAGAATTAGGCTGTTTTGAATATCACTCGGTTAATTGTCGCCGCAGCCAGTGACACGTTTGGCCTGCTCTGGGACTGTATCCATTCGCCAAGTGACTCAGCTGTACACATGAGCTCTACATTGCTACAGCGGCTCCTCAAACGTGTTATTCATGCTCGGAGTTGAAGTTCCGCGGTCTTCATGGAGATGCTTTGGTGCGTCTGTGTGTCATGCTTTAGTTTCAGTCTCTTTGGCCTACTTAGATGTGTTGTAAGTAGCACACTGAGCTCCTTTTCCTTTCCCTGTGGACTCAGACTGAATAATTGAGTGGTGCTGAGGCAGGGTAATAAGCTGCACGGCCGCTGTAATAACCTGCTGGACAGTGTATGTGTGTCAGACATTGCTCGAGCGCAGTAATGAATGGTGAAAGTCGCAGGCTGGGGAAGCAGACACATGTTTAAGGAAGCAGACATGTTAGTGCATAGTGCTACTGTATATGTGTGTATACGTATGTTTTGTAACGTTTATGAGCGTGTGCAGTGACGGGAAAGACGGGAAACCTCTCTCTGTTTATGTCAGACACTTTGTTAAACTCCCAATGCAGATATTTTATTGTATGCTTTTATTTTATTGGCTGTAAATGAACCCTACCTGCTTTATCATTAGTATCCAGTTCAGTTACAGTGATTCACTGGATGCTCATCATTATGCGGCTCCACATGACCCACCTTCATAGCAATGTTAGCAGAAATGATTTTGATACTTCAAAAGGGGAAATGTTTCTACAAACAGTTTTCAGCCTGCCCCCTGACTACTCTGCTTCCTGCTTTTTCTTGTGTGCGTGTGTCTGAGAATTACCCCCCACTGTCAAATAGTACACACAACTCAGCAGTTTACCCTGCTACCAAGCACCAGTAACACTCCACGGCTGAGTGAATCTCCCTGCTGCTGTAAAACTAAACCAGCATCACTTAGATCTCATAAATTCTTAACGCACAGTCTTAAACCTGAAACATTTTAAAACCACCCCCCATTTTCACTCTGGCCGGTCTTCTTTCATCTCTCTATCTGACTGACTGACGGATGGGCTGCTTGTTGGACCGATTTGCTGATTCATATTCAAAAGTAAATGATGAGCAACCTTTGACACTGTATATCAGACTCCCTGAAGCCACCATCCCTTCTTTGCTTTGTACCTTACGCAGATGAAAGCATTGCCTCGTGGTTACTGAGAAATGACAAATCAGCGGGGGAGTTGAAGAAGAGCCATTTATCAAAAAGTTGCACTTGACAACTGTGGTTTTCTGCAGTGTTGCACACAGGTGAGTCTGTGTTTTGTGTATACTTTGAAATGCACGTCACTTGTTCTTGAATCTAGAATTTCTGTTCTCATGCTACTTGCACAGCCTGCTGCAGACAGACATGCAGCCATGCTGTCTTGCCAACGTACGTCACTCTCCCTCTGTCCTTCTTGTCAATCTGTTCATGTCTCCATTTTGTTTTCTGACATCTGTCCAACCTTGTGTTGACAGCCAGTAAAATACTGTCATTCATTCACCTTGTTGCTTGGCTTTGATGGCTCCGGTAACAAGATGACCCTGTTAACTAACTTGTGATATCTCGCACTCACTGAGTTAAAGCTGTCCATGTGATGGATGTGCCCTCTGAGACAGAACTGCTGCGTGTTGCATCTTAACCTCACGCTACTAAGGCAATACAGAGTGTGTGGGGACTGTTTGATTGTGACTACTTACTAAGTAAGTAAAGACAAAAAACACATGGAGATACCAGGAGACTTCCCCCATTTCACTCTTTCACTGTCTCTCTCTCTCACACACACATGCGCACACACACACACACACATGCGCACACACACACACACACACAGACACACACAGAGGCTCCTACTGGCTGATAAAGACCTTTTTGGCAGAGGCTCTCCTCTGTGCTGTGGGCTCATTAATGCTCTGAGTGTGTCCATGTTACTGATGACTAAGCCCTCAGCTCTTATCAACAACACCAGGCCTGGTCGGCTACACACACACACATACACACACACACACACAGTGGATTATGAAGAGTGTGGATAAGTTGGCAACATCGATATGACCTGTCATGGATAGGTCATTTTTGTGTGTGTGCTCGATAGAATAGGGTGTGAACCTGGATGTGTCATGTGTCGTGTTTTATTATGTCATCAGCTGATGACATAAAAGTTATATTCACTCAAAGATTTGTCCGACATTAAAACAACCCAACTTAATGTGAGACAGTGACGTACATCCACGGACGTCCAGATGGAGTTATCTCTGGAGTGTCATCCCATCAGAAGCTGTTTCATCTTTGGTTGTAGTGATGTGGAGGTAAATGGCTGAAGGACAGTATTTCTGTTACAAAGCCTCCCACAAGCAATGTGCACTTCACCAGGAATTTACCTCTTGCTGGATGACGTCATGTTGTGTTGCAGAAGAAGTTGAACCAGATCCAATTTCTTCTCTTTCCCTGAAGCAGTGTTGCTTTGATCTAGGCCCCCCTCACGGTGCCAGTCTCCGCTGTGTAAACGCATTCACGAGTGAATTAAATTAACTGGGTGTTAGTGCAGTTACAGGTCTGGCTCAGTGAGGACAGTGTGGGCAGCTGGTATTTATGTCTCTTAAGTTGCGTTGTGTGCAAATTGTTTCTCATGTATTGTCTGAACCTTCAGGCTGCACCGTCTCAGCTCTCAGTGTATTATTACTTTATCCCCAAGGAGTGCAGAGGTGACGTCTTGCAACACGCAGTGCCCCCCCCCCCACCTCTCCGTGCCATATCCCATAATGCACGCATTCATACTCTGCTATGCATACTGAAGATGTTGCATATGTGTTAACAACACAAGGACATGGAATAGCCCTCTAGGAGTTATAGGAAGCGAATCTTAAACGTTGTTTTCATGATAATGAGAGAACAACATGTTTAGATCCAGTCTTTAGAATGGCTTCTTTTACTGTAGTAATGTTTCTTTCCAGTGTTTTGTTAAAAAAATTAAAAGAAAAATGTATTATTAAAAAGTCAGGTTTTCAGGAATGTTATGCAGTGACCTCATTTTCAATTTATGTTTTAACAAATGTTATTATGGGCTCTGAGTGGATTTTATTGCCCCCTGGGGGTCATGACAATTGTTCTGCTTGTTAAAGACCTTTAAGTAAAAATATGCAAATGACTAAAATTGTTTAAACAACAACAGTCATATTCTTTTACATCCTAGCGCTCTCACTGCTCGATTTCAGCCTCAGGCTGTTTTGGAAGATGCTGGGGACTGTTCTTGCATCAAATCACTTTTTCCCCTTCGTCCTTCGTCTTTACTCCTACTAAGAGCAGCAGACGTCGAATTTACAGCGCACAAAAATATTTTTATTTCATTCTGAGCTTTTTAATCTCAGTTCTCTGTACGAGAGAACAAGTGGACCAGATGTCCTCTGGTGGGTTCAGGTCTAATCACGTTGAAAGGCAGCCAGTGTAGCCTGCAGCACTCGATAATTGGTTGACCTTAGAAACACTCCAACTCTTTCTGAGGATTTGATATTTTACGGCTGATACTAAAATGCAGACAGTTGGTACTAATGATGGTTCTCCCTCCTTTACTGTCTAATTCATCAGATTGTCCTCCCAGATTTAGACCAGTCAGGCAGCTGGCTACTTATTCATAGGCTAATTAAAGACTGCACCTGGGACCTGGAGACATCAAGAGACAGAAAGGTGGGAAAGCACTGTCAGTCATGTAATACTGTAGAGGGAGACAAACTTGATACAAACTGAAATTATAGTTTGTCACTGGTCTCAGATTCTTTTGCACACTGCAGATGCTACAGACTGTAAATATCTGCATGTGTGTATGTTATAGGTGGTTGGTGAGTGGATAGCATGTGGATGTGTGTGAGATTGAAACCCTTCGGCGTGTCTGGTGCATGCATGTGTTCCTTTTGTCTGCTGAAGGGGTTCAGAAGCATCTCTTTAATTTGGTCTATAATTGAATCTGGCCCATGGGTATGCCATGCTCTTCTGAGGGATGGCAGCAGATGAGAAGGGGATGAAAAAGAGTGGCAGGGGAAAGGAGAGGAGGACAAGAGGAGAAATGGCAGAGCAGGGAGGGAGCAGAGAAAGACGGGAGATGGCATATGGATGGAAGATTAGAGTTTACAGGGGGAGGGGAAATGTAGGAGGAGGCTGGGGGAGGACACAGCATTGCATCCTCAGTCATCTGTGAGACTTCATAAGTACTGGGTGCATGGGCGAGTGGCTGGCAGTCAAGTCAATATGACATATGAATATTGCAGGAGCCATTCTCTCCCCTCCCGCCCTCCTCAATTATTAATGTCTGGCTCAGAAAAGGCGCAACTTTTACTTTAGGCTTTTCTCTCCACTGCTGCCGAAAACAAGTGAGAAACACAGACAGATGGACGAACAGACATAAAAAACGGAGTCCAACAGACAGGTAGATACATACCACTAAGGATGTCCCAGCATGCAGGGAGGAGAATGAGACAAGGTTTATCTAGTCATATTTTATGATATCATTTCTTTCTGCAAGAGGAATTGTTTTTAATAGCTATTATCTGATGTGCATTGTCATTCTGAAATGAAGAAGAGGTGTACTAGTACTGCATGTCAGTGGCCATAGGCATGTCTGCAGGGCCTCAATAACAAGCTGCTGAAGAAATGATCATTTAATCACCTTCATTAGATATACATGCTGCCACATCCAGGAAGCACAGCATTTCCACATTTTTTCTACAATGAGGTAAATCAAATGAGAGAACACACCTAAATACCCGAATGTGTTAAAATCAAATCCTTTTGCCTTTGTGAAAATCACAGCTGGAGTTGTGTAAGGTTGCTCAGGGTATATCGAGTTGACAGGGAATTGTTGGTGAAAAACATCAGCGTCTACGGTAATTGTTCAGCCGTTGTTTTGGTGTTTGTCAAGCATGGCAGATGTCTTTGGCTTCTTATGGTTTTGAAATAAGAAAATATGAAACAGACACAGTCATTTTTGCATTGGAGTTGCCTTTCCCATAGTTTCTCTTTTTTGCCCAATCGACTTAAAGATGAATCATAAATCAAATAAACCAATTGTCAGTTTTGCTTGAACAGTTATTACTGTGTCAGGGAAATAAATGTTCAGGCATAGTCAGCAATGCAACCGAACCTTTCTATTTCATTTGTAACTGTGAGCTGTGAATCTGCAGAGGATCCAACAATCAATATACTGAAACTATCATTTTACAAAAGTTTCATATATAACAATTACAACACGTGAGGTACAGTGGTTATTCAGTCCCTGCTGGGTTTAACTTCAGTTGGTCCTTCTGTAGGGACAGTGTGGCTGCACTGGTGATACACTAACTGCTGGAGGATGACTATTCCTGTTAGGAATATTTAAAGGCACAATAGTGTCACATCAGATATGTGAGAACCGATAACACTTAATGCAGTGAGTGCACGACATAAAGTTTTGAATAGGTCAAGACGTCTAAACTGATACCAAGTGACTGTTTGTCCTTGAGCGACTCCTTCGCTGGGCAAACAGTTACCATGACATCAGCTAGGTTGCCCACATTATGGCTCTTGTTGCCCTCACCAGCGGGTGAGGATGAGGAGAGTGGGCGAATATGTTCGTGTGCATAGTTTGGAGGCCAGTGGGTGGTCTGGGTCTTTGTGACTGACAGGGTGCTGACGTCAGCAGGGCAACAGGTTGATCAGGGTGCAGGAGATCTGCCCTGACCGTGCATGAGAACTCAAAAAAGTAGATGTCAAGGTCTCCTATGTTGTTTACGCAATCCACGCAAACAGTCCCACACACACACACTTATGCATGCACAAATTCACACACATACACACACACACACACATGCTGCCTGTGTTTTGAATGCTGACCTTGTTGGGCTGACAGTTAGCAGGAGCAACACCTCTCTTTGGCAGCATCATCTGTTTGCTTAGAGCACTGCAGTGTGTGTGTGTGTGTGTTTGCACTGCCTGTACAGTTTTTGTTGAACTCCCAATGCACTTGGTGAGTCATTAGTTACATGCAAGTTGAGAAATAGATTCAAGGAAATCAGGAGGAGAGGAAGAAAGAGGGTAATAATAAAAAAAACAGTGGGTTGTAATGGATGTTGGTGGATGTTTAGAGAATCAACGTTGGCTAGAAAAGAGCAGAGATTCAATATATTCAGTCTTTGAACTGAGCTGATGAAAGAAACAAATATAGGTTGAGCAGGTGCAGGTGTAGCTATTGGACATGTATCTTTATGTAATACTTACGCTGCTCTGATTAGATTCTTGCACCCAGAGTCAACCTGCAAGTGTGTTTTGTTCCTGAGTGAAGCCCCGGAGGCAGCATACTGAAAGAAGTGGTCGTTGAACAGCATTTTGTTAATTGAAAGGGGAATTGTAGTGTAGTAACTACAATTTTTATAGTTAAATTAAGTTAGTGAAGATAAATTCCAACTCCTAATGAACACTGAGATTAGTCTGAGTGCTACTTGTGGTATATTACAAGCAGAAGTTAGAGTCTAACACGTGTGGCTGCAGAACTTTTCTGCGGTTTTACCTGCACCTGTGTGCAGCTCTGCGTTTGTTGAACATGTGTTTGCATGTTCAGTACTGTATGAAATGAGTAAGTGTATGTTGGTGTGCTCACACAGTGAATAAAATACCTTGGTGTGTGCAGCAGTGTCCCCGCTGCTGCCGTGATGGACGAGGAACCGTGCGTGTGCAGTCGGAGCAGAGCTCAACCCGTCTGACTGATCTGTAAATATTCCCTCTTTCTGCCGCCTCAGCAAGTCTCTGCTGGAGCACAACACATGGATCACATTGGCAGGGTACAGGTAGGGAGAGAGTAAGGGATGTGGTGAAAGCTGGAACAGAAAGCAAGTATAGGGGAATGAGATGGGAGCTAGGGAGAAACTGTGGGAACTGGAGGGGAAGTGTGGGGCTGCAGAGCTCTCTTCATCAGAGCTGCAACATTGCGTCCTCAGGCCCTGCTGGACCACAGCCAGAACCACACAGCAGCAAACACAGAGGATAGACTCCCTCTTTCTCCCTCTGTTATTCTGTGGTTCCAGGCTTCTCTGTGCCTCTTTCCTGTGTCCTCTCCTCTTAATCTACAGTATCTGCCTCACTACGGGTAACAGATGAAACAAAGAGAAGCCAATAGACGGGTTCCCGGGGACTTTAAACAGGAGTTTGTTAATCAAGAGAAATGAAGGCAGAATCAAAACATGAAAAATTCAAAGCAGGTCAGAACAGGACGTCGTGCCTTCAGCTTTTGAAGAGTCCATCTCCGAACACAACACAGAGCCCCTCACTGACGAGCAATTTACCTCATGTCAAACTTAAGTTTTACTTTTGCAGACACCTGAACTTAATTTGAATTCTGCACCAGCAGCTAAACTAAGCGTCTCTCTTGTCCTCTGTGTTCAGCCGGTCTCTCTCAGCAGTGATGGTGAGAAGTGAACGCTTGGCTGCGGTTGAAATGGGCATATTGATACTGAAGGCCAGTCCTGCAGTGCAGAGTTACTGGGTTAATTTTCTCAAGTAAAATAACACATTAGTCATGACCTTTATGAATCTGTTTGACATTTCTCTCTGATGCACACATACACTCACAGCAGTGACATGCCGAGTGTTTGGGGCAGAGCTGATTTTTTTTTTTTTAAAACCACTTTGCGAGTCTGGTCCACTGGTTAATTCCATTCAGTGTGAAATGAAATTGTGAGCTTCTGCGAGGCTGTCCCAAGTCTTGATTCACAGGCCTGCAGCTCCTTTTAAAGGAGGATTTAAAAAGAGCAAAGGTTTGACACAAAGTGGCTTTGTTGATTGCGTGAAATTAGGTCCTGCATATGAGCTTTTTACACTGCTCCGCTCTCATGCAAGACCCGTTCTCCCTCTTACTTATATGAAAGCCCACTAGCATTTCCATTACTCTTTTGACAGAGGCGTATGACAATAGTGTTCCTGTGTGGTAATATGATTACATTAACATGGGGGATGGAGCCAGCTGCTCCCAGAAAAGCTCAAATCAAACCAGCTGCTTCACTGCATTTAACAATAAAAGACAAACACAAGCGGACATCTCCAGTGTAGAACTAAAATAGTGCAGTTTTTTTTAAAACGTTGGGTTCCTGTTCACGCTCATAGAGTAACTACACTATAACCTTGTGTCTGTTTGTGTCTCTCAGGTCAGTTCTTATGGCCCAAGAAGAGTCGAAGTAATGATGCTGAAGAATGCTGGAAGCAGGATACAAAAGGCAATCAGGTAATGATTGATGAGCTTCATATACAGAGTATTATAGGAAACAGTGAAGGGAAAGGCAAACTTAATGCAGAGTCATTTAGGTGTCACCTTTTATTTTTGATACATATGTAAACTTAAATACATATAATTAGCATATTTTGTATTTAATAATCTTAGTTAGTAGTTATTCTTTAACTGTATAACACATTAAATTAGCATTTTGCCTAAACAAAACCTTTCTTTCTCTGCGACAGCAAAAGCAAATAAATACGGGTGATCTGAAATGCCTCTTGAAACTTTAAATGGATTGTGAGACTTGTGAGCCCTGTGATTGTCTCTGTCTGATAGCAAAGCAGATGACACTCACGTGTTGAATGTTTATCCTCATCTCACTGTGTCTGTGTTGTGGCTAACGACCTCTTGTTTTCTGGGAGTCAGACTGGGAGTGAGCAGATACCAGGACAGTACCCAGAGTGTTTTCAATACAGTCTTTCTTTGATTAGGCTTTATGTCCTTATCAGGTTTCTGTTATGACTTTGTAGACGTGAGTGTGTGTGTGTGTGTGTGTGGTAACAGTAAATGTGTTTGCTCTGAGTGGCTGGGTCAGGGTCAGACTGAGCAAACCACTTTTAACACTCGTGCAAGTTACTGTGCGTGTGAGAAAACAAGGGAAAAAGGAGTGTTGTCACCGCAATATGACCCCAAATTGTCTTTGTAATTAACAGATAACCTTTAATGAGACACTTGCCTCACAAGCCCTTACCACAGAAATGTCACATCTAACCAGATGGGGACACATCCTCGGCCTACACACACACACACACACACACACACACACACATACTGTATGCGTGTGAGTACACACACGCATACGCTGGAGAATGTGTTAAGTGTCCTGTCATGCCATAAATGTCATCTGACTGTAAAATCCAGGGGTTGCCTGTGTGCTCTTTACAGATTGTGTGGGTGGGATGGAAACAGGCTGGGAAAGATCAGCCTGTCACGATGCGTTGTCATCTTGTAGTGAGAAGAACAGTGAGTTGAACAAGTGAACGAATTAGTCGAATCGGTGGTCCAGGTTTGATACATTTAAAGAGAATCCATCCACAGAGAAATCATTTCAGAAATGAGAACAATGGGAACCATATTCTGTAGATTAGGCTCAACCCAGCAGACATGAACTGTTACCACTGAGACCCATTTCCCCTCTTGTGTGTACCCACAGCTCCCTTTTGATCTCTCCTCCTCTGTCGCTCTGTCTCTGTTCTAACACTCTTTTCCATCCACTTCCTTCCTGCTTCCTATCTGGCCTCGCTTTGAAAACAAACAACTTTTTCTGACAGTCCATTTATAGGAAGGTAGATTGAAGTGTGTGAGTTTGTAAAGTGTGTTTCCAAAGATACACACTGTAAAGGGGAAGCAGACACACATTGTGATACTGGCGCACACGGAGAGGGGGCCATCGCACATCCAGCCAGATATCATCAGGGAGCTGTTGTTTGTAATAGGGTTAAACTCTGCCCTGACTGTGGCCGCTGAGGGAAGCTCCTGAGCTGTCATTTTCTTATTGGAGCTAAATGGATTTTCCAGTTTTAGTGCTGGAGGACTGTTTGACAGTAAACCTGAAGTTGGATGTCGCTTGATGGGTCTATAGCACCTTCATAATCATCCTCTGATGTGTTTAAATATCCATGAATATTATAATGGAAATGTTTGGACCTCTCCTTGATCCAGTAAACAAAACGCTGGTAGCATGTTGGTGTCAAAGGGGAAAAATGACACGTTTGGCTCTTCGTGGGCTCTGCAGTGGTGGGGTGGGGATGTGGGGATGGGGGCGTTGCTTCACTGTAAATCGGTTTACAGTTGAAGTCAAAATGTCAACTTGCATCATACAGATACATGAGGGCTTCTGAATTTTAAAGAGGTGTGTGTGTGTGTGTGTGTGTGTGTGTGTGTGTGTTGGCTGATCTGCATTGCAGCCTGATGCAGAGATGTACTCGTGTACTGTATTGGTTGGATCCCCCGCCCGTGTGTGTGTGTGTGTGTGTGTGTGTGTGTGTGTGTGTGTGTGTGCGCGAAGATGTACGAACAGACACAGTCACATAGATATTCCCTCTGCATCTTGTGCTCTCGTCACGCCTCCCTGACTTTCTGTCATTGTCTGAATTTGAGATGAACACACACACACACACACACACACACACACACACAAAGCCATACACACGAACAAACACACACACATACGTCGCTGCACAAATTATAGTACCCGCATGAACATGTTCTTCTTTAGGTTAGAGGACAATTTGTTCAGCATCTGTGAAATTAGACACGGGTTTACATTGTAGCCTTTTCAGTACTGATCACTGTCATACAAGTCTGTGCGCATACACATTTGTGCATTTTATTCTGAGGAGAGTTGAACAAAACTCTGTCGTGGTTCTTTGTGTTAAGTTCTTTTGTGAGCAGGCGGCTTTAGTGGTTGAGCTCCATTCAAGGGTTTGCGCAGCAGCAGACAATCTTTATGTACTGTATATTCCTGGACCCTTGGTTTGTTTATTTATTTTATCTGCTTCATGCATCTGCACAAAATGCTTTCTCATGCAGGATCGCCACAGGCCTAGAAGTGTCATTAAAGTAAACTTTAAGTTCTGAAAGCATCCGTTATGCACATTACCACATTAGATATTAATGTTCATTAAATATTCTCCATGTTTCCTAGAGTGGGTACTCGGGTTTCCTCCCACAGGTTACACACAGGTTAGGATGACTGGGAACTCTAAATTCTTCATTGGTCTGAATGTGTGCTGTGAATGTTACAGTCAAATGAGGACTAAAGGAAAGAAAGGAGTCTGAACTACTGTATTTGTGATGTTCTGTCTTCAGAGAGGGAACAAATTGTGTGTAGTAAGTATTCTACTACTACTACTACTACTACTACTACTACTTCTACTACTACTACTACTACGTCTGTCCCGCTGTAGGACTGAAGCCTGTCCATGAAACTTTGGCTTCCAATACTTGCACTACTTTACATGTTGCTGTATATTTTAAATTGATCCAGCTAATTAATAGATTTGAATAATTGATAAGTGGAATACATGTCACACGTTACCATAGTCACATGACATTTCTTAGCTTTATATGAATTAGCTTTTTTTCTTCACTGGAGTTATATATATGCTATTGTTTCAGGAGATGCTGTGGGTGTGTGAGAACATATCGGGACTATAGTGTATCACAAACCTATTTGTGTGTGAGAGACTGGATTCCAGTTAAATCAAAGCTGTCTGTGTGCTTGCTCCCTGAATCCCCTGTTGGCGAAAACTCTGTTTGTCTGGAAGCTAAAAAAGGCTGGTGAATTATTAAAGCTCGCTGAATCTTCACTCATAGAGAAACAGCAGACCGCTGAGACAACACACACACACACACACACACACACACACACACACACACACACACACACACACACACGCGCACACACTCAGAGAGGCCAGTCCTATGTAATACCCACAGGGTACCGTACTCACAATTGCTACATGTGAAGAATGTTGACTGCTCATGCTGAGCAAAGCTGGTGGATTTCACTGTTTGCAATTGCAGATGGACTACTCACATGTAGTCTCAACCCCGCTCCAGAGTCGAGATTCACAAGGAGATATTGCTGCCTTGCAATCTAACCTTTTTTTTTCAGAGATGAATTCTGATGTTTCTGTTTCAATAGATAAACTAGATTCATGTATGAGCTTATAGATAAATGCAATAAACTCTGTTAACAGCCATAAAAGAAAAGGATGCACATGGAATTGGTATTTACAAATGGAGGTGCCCACAGCGACTCAGCAGCCCTAATAAAGATGTATAATGTTGTAGTTAATTTATGTTAATACAGTATATCAATTTGATATTAAACTAATCACATCCTCCAATAATGGTGGACCAGATTGCCATAAAGAGATAGGTGGAAAGAACAATGTTTTAGCACATTATTCCAGTTGATAAAAAGTGAGCACAGAGGGAATGAAGCTGCGGTTTACCATGCCCAGTGGTTTAATTAAGCTGCTAAAAAAAGGGCTCACAGACTGTGCCTTAAGAGGAATCAGCCGATCATCAGCTCATCTGGCACAAATAACATTATGCTGCTGCTTAAGTGGCATCTTCGCGCTCATTCACATGTAGTCTGTTTGTTTTTTAAGCACAGCTCACACATCAGTGTCACTGCCCACTGCTGCACTACAGGCTGTACAGCACTCAGCCTTCAGCTGTAGTTTATTTCATTTTAGATAATTCATGGATTTAATTTTTTAACCTGCGCTGTCAAAACCTTAACCATATTATGTGGGGTATGTTTCCCCAGTGCTGCGGTTGCTCTGCTCCTCTTCTGAGAATAGAGTGACTACTGTACCACTGATGGATAGCAACACCTTGTATTGTATTGATGAGCAGTGGTTCGTTCTTCTAACATGGATAACTGAATTATGCAGCTAAGGATGTTCTCTCATTATTTTAGTGTAGCCTTTTTTTAATTCTTTGAGTTTAAATTTGTCTGGAGCTGTTGTCAGAGGAACACGTTTTTAAATAATATAAAAATTGTGACATCAGACATGACCGAGGCTTAAGGTGAAACTCAGACTCATATAACAGCACTGACAGAGAGGCTCTGTCTTCTGATCAGTCTGATAATTTCAGTTATGCCACATTCTCAGTTATTGTCATTTCATAACTATGACTTAGCATAGCGCTTAACAGAGGATGGTTATGTAGCAGAGCAGAGAATTTAACAGCATGAAACACATACAGTATATTGAGATGTATGGCCATAAACCTATTAGCCTATTAGCCCAGTGCATGCTGGGAGGGTGCCTAACATACCTACGTCATCAACCTGTAACTACACGATCGCCACTCGACCAATCAAACCAGCTCTCATCATTGGTTTAACCCGTTACCTCTTAATTGAAGCACAAGCGCTTTGTAACTTCATACAGATTTAACAAATCAATCCCCAATCTGCTTTCTAAGAGCCATGTTAGTTGAATGAGAATTAACAGGATCGTTTTGGCTTGATACCAGCAGGATTCGCTGAATTACTTAAGCCACATCTGAAGAACAGCACCAGGGGCTTTCCATAGTGGGATAAGTTAATCACAAAAATGTTTACAAAATGGCCTTTTTAAAATAGATTAAACCTCCAGGCACTGGTTTTATTGTCCTATGTAACGAATGACACCAATCCACCACTCCAGCAAGGTTAAAACAAATTCTTTCAATTTGCTATTGCTATTTGATCAGGGTCTGCTGTATAGTAATTATCCTTTAAGCTGCCCTATCTGCCACAATTTCTATCTGCATTTACCATCATTTTCCAGTCTAGGGAAATGGCAGCTAATCTATTCTTGAAAGCCAGTGGCAAGTTGCAGCATTGGCTGCTGTGTGTGGCAGCGTCCATTGACTGCTGCTAGTCAAGCTGGCATTCATTATCAAGCAGGTAATAACACAGAGCACTGGGTCTAACTCAACCGGCAGTGGACTCATTAATATAAACAGGACCCTAAACCCAAACTCAATTTAGTTGAAAGCCTCTTTGGAGGCAGGGGTTCACTGAAGAGTCTTCGCCTGTGTGTGTGTGTGTGTGTGTGTGTGTGTGTGTGTGTGTGTGTGTGTGTGTGTGTCTAAAAAAGGTATTAATCATTTCTCTCCCACACCCCAACACACCAGTACACAAACAGTGCTGAGTGTGTGCGCGTGCATTACAAAGCTCCAATTAGATAGCTGATCAGTGGTGTATATTTAAGTAGTCACTCATCTCTTTTCCCTCCCCACCCCCACTCATATCTCTGCCATTAATGAGTCCAATTAGCACATGCAAATATTTACTTCGAACTAGCATTTGTGATTTATCACACTGTTCGCTCTTTAAAACAAACAGTCTGAGTCATTTGTGCGTATGTGTGCGCGACGCACACATGTGTGCGTGGGTTTCCTCTCTTTATTCATGAAGGCACGTCAGCTCATTAGGCCCTCCTGTAGAGTAAGATCATCAGCAATACATGGAGAGAGAAGACAGAGGGAACATCACAGTATTCTTCGCTACGGCATTCAGCTATGCAGACACACATACACCCCAGTGTATCAGTCATTGATTTAAGGTGTGCGACTGTAATGGGTACCACTCCACCACTATCAGATTAATGACACCCAGACACTGCAGAAGGCACTAGGAAGAGGATGAGGGGGAGGAGCGAGGAGATTAAATAGAGGGAAACAAAGATGCTCTTTTAAGGAGGCATTGCTGAGAGGTACCTAAATCTGCTGCTCATAGCTTTTTAAAATATCAATATGTATATTGCAAACCTGTTACAATACTTGAATACAATACTGAGTTGATGCCACTAGAAACTGCACTTTGTACAGAAATCTTTGTTAACAGACACTCTGTGTCAGATTTAATGTGGTCATGTTTGAACAGGCATTAGGTCTTTTTTTATTATTGCAGATTGATAACAAGAGATCACAACTAATAAGTGACACATATGAAATCTTTGAGGGGTGAACAGCAGAAATACATCTTTCACATTATGTGGTAATCCAGCAGGAAAGTGCGCTTACAGGGGCTATAGTAAGCTAACGCAACCCAACATGGGTCTCTTTGATTATTAACAAACCACTGTATTGACATACAGTCCTCGAGCACCTTAAAGCACATCACTGGGAATTTGATGGAGCCTAAATCAAACACTAATATACTATATATAAGTGTGTACCACTTATCTTTTTATCATGGCCTCTGACCTGGAGGTGCTTATCGTAGACAGCAATTGCTTTCTCGTGTCCTGGCAAAAATTAGTTTGCATATATGTTTGTGCTCACTTCCGAAGCGCGGTAATCATTTATTCGTTTGGGCGTCACTGCCAGGTAATGGAAAAAGGAATTGCGTCAGTGAAGTGAGTCAGCATGCATTTGTTTATTCCCTGGGAGGACTTACTGTAAGTTCTCACCCTGATATTAGACATGTTTTGTTTCTGTCGCTGATGATTGTGATGCTGATCTCTTGTTGTCCTGTGAATTCATGAGTTAGATAGTGATGGTAGTTCATTGTAATTAGGATAACCTTGTAATTGATATACTCCATATTATTACTGCAGACTTGACGGCGTCTTACAGTGTTATTCTTGTCATTATTGTCAAGTGGGCTTAAGTTTCTCAATTTATAATTTGTAAAATTAAAATTGGCAGTTGAGTTAATACATTATTACTATTTTGATTTAATTGAATGGTCACATGGTCCATTGTGGCTGAATTAAAGTGCTTGAAACATTTATTTCTTCAAACACTGTTGTTCTGTACAGCAGCAGGAATTATAATTTACAACTGCGACATTTTAAAATTATGCTTTATTGGAAAGAGTTAGTTTGTAAAAATGTAATTTATGCACATTTTCATGAAAGGATAAGTCATAGTTAACATGTCGTGGTGGGACTTTGTTCTTTGAGTTCATTCCTAGGACTGATTGATATCACTGAGATGAATTCACATAATTGCATTAATTTGAAGGATAATCATGTGGTAAGACAAAATCCTATCTGTGAACTCAACTAAACTTGCTTACCTAGGACATCTCCCCACAGAGTTCATTTTTTCGGTATAAGCCTTTTTTAAATCTTGTTCTGTGTGTTCTTGGGGTGTATGCTGTGTTAGCCCTTTTTTTTTTTTTCCTGAATGAATGAGGCCGTGTGAGCCCCCATCAGCAGAGAGGACTGGCCACGTTTACCCTTTGATCTCCAAAGCTCTGCTTGCTGACAGCTTGCTTCTCAAATACAAACCAGAGGGAGATTTTTTTTTTTTCCAATTATTTCTTAACTTCAGCATTCCAATACTGCACCTCATCCACATCCGTCCCCTCACCTCGCCCCTACCAGCCTCTCTCCCTCTTTTCTCTGTCGCTCAGCAACCGTCCGTAATTAATGAGCTTTTACAGTTCGATCTGATCTGCCTCAGGATTGGACACGTCTGATAAGCCGAATGGAATATACACACAGGCCTGCCCCTCTCTGCTCAGCACTGCCTGGAAATATAATTACTTGAGAATGAATACGCACACACACACGCACACACACACACACACACACACACACACACACACACACACACACACACACACGCACACACACACACACACACAGCCACTTAAACATACAGACAGAGTAAGCCCAGGTTAATACCAATCTTTTTCCTCTTCTCTGCACTAATTAGAAATGTACTGACGAACATATTTGTTTGGAAGTTGAATGACACTAGCGCGCTTGTTGTTGTTATTATTCAGATATTCAGAAAGTTGGATAATTAAATCTATTTAATGATGTGCTTTAGTAAGCGCATGTGTGTATGTTAATGACATGCTCTGATGCTCTTAATGAGCATGTGACGGCGGCAGAGAGAGACGAACGGCATTCCACATCTAAAATGCCGTTCAGCCAGTCATTACCTAAACGTAATCCATCTACTCTCTTTCAAATGACAGTTAACACACTCTTATCAATCTGCCCCGATGGCGATACTCAACAGCTGTCAATAGACTGCTCAAGTGTCTCATCATAACAACTTCATCACCAGGGAGTAGACAGAAACTGTACTCATTACAAAACTAATTTCCTGGATGTAACGATGTTCAATTACCCACGCAAAACCTGCTGTATGGAACTGTGGGAAGCCGTGATACGTCTCGTCTGCAGTGAAGAGTCATGCAGGTGTTTGTGTTTCCTCCTATTTAACGCAGCACGTAAGGACATAAGCACATCCTATGCGGGCGCTCTTCCAGCGTGGAGTGAAGCAGCAGAGTCAGGTTTATTGCTGTGGCCATAGCAACAGTCATGAGTAGAGATGGAGATGGCTTCTGTTTTTTTTTTTTTTTGTGGTGATGCAATGAATGTCCTTGTTCAGATGATGAAGGAGAGTGAGGGATGAAAACACAGTCAGAGTGAAGGATGGGGCGAGAAGGGAGCGGTGGAGAGGGCTGGAGGAAATTTTAGAGGAGACTGAGATGAGGTTTTTCTTTCCTATCGTTTTAAGCAACTTGTTCTCTGAACTGGCAGAGGTCTGTGACGGACTTTTCAGTAGTTTGTCATTTCCTTCTCTCTGCCCCTTTCAACCTGTGGCTTTACCTGCAGCTGGTGGTGGACACGGAGGCACTGTTAGAGCAGAGGGGTCGTGGCATTTCACTATTCATCTGTTTCACTAATGCACATCCATTTTAACACTGTGAACATGCTGCTCACCAGGCCATATGTTAATGATTTTCCAGCACCATGCCTGTCTAAGCCTGTCTGATACAGTTACTGCAGCCTGTATTTCCTGGCTTGCTCTTTTCTCCTAATGGGCGATGCTCCACTTGACTTCCCCTCCCACTGTTTGTGTTCATCTATTCCCCCTCCTCTGTGCAGGTGTCTGCATGTGTAGTATGTCTTATGGCTAATCTGTGTATTAGGGAGGTCTGAATAAGCTTGTCTTTGTCAGGGCATGAGGTTTGAGAGGATGAATACATTAAATGATAAATAGTGGCGGTGAAGGTGGTGGCATGTGGATTTGGATTCATCCTGAGTGCCACAGCCCCCTTCCACTTATGTCTCCCCTGCTGTCATGAAGGGGGAAGTGGGCTTTTATGTTGTGTATTTGTGTGTTAAGGGTGACTTCATTCAAATTACAAACCACATTTTGTCATTTACTATTAATGGCAGCAGATCATGCAGAAAGTTTCATCAGATGAAAGATGCTCACACCGAGACTTTTATCCATGTTAATCCTGACATCAGGTTTGGAAAGATGAGCTGCTTTTGTACCTTTTTGTAATTTTTCATTGCTTTAAGCAACAAAACCAAATTCACCTCACCTGCTTTTGGGTAAGCAAGAAACTCATAGATGGAAATCGCAAAAAATCTGGACATGTAATTAGGTTTTAGAGCAGCGTAGCCAACCGTGTGTGTGCCAATAAGAGCCAACAGTTACCAGGCTTTCATTTCATTCGAAAACTGATTAGCATCCCTTAAAGAAGAGGGGAGGTGCTCAATAAATTGATTCACTTTCAGGTGTGATCAGTTGGAATGAAACTATTTCGACTTCAACCTTCTTATGTTTTGTTGATGAGCTGGAGAAAAACATGAGAGCCGAGGACGGCAGTGATGTATCTTTACTCTCCCTTAGAGTTAATGGAGGAAGAGAGGATTCTGCTATTAGGTGGAATGTGGTAACTGAGGAAGGAGAGGAGGGGGTAGAGGCAGAGCGAGAGCAGGAGAAAGGCGGGTGGGGAGGGGGCCTAGGTTGCTGACTCTGAGCTCTGCTGCGGTGAGCCTTGAGCTAGCGACTCTCTGAGCCGTCTGGCTGTGTGTGTGTGTGTGTGACTGTAGGCTGCTGTGGTGCAGACCGTAGCGTAGCCACCTTAGCTTTCATTCACCACTTGCACAACTTGGTCACCTGGCAGCACCGGTGTGCTTCTGCAGCCGGGCTCTACTCTAAGTGGCTGTTTGTAGCTGAGGATTTCCTGACCCCCACCTTTCAAGGATTCTCTATCTGGCCAAAGCAGAGAGAGAATTAGAGGGACAGACAGGAAGAGGAGAGCACGAGGAAGACAGGACGAGGAAGATCCAAAGCGATTGGCGGTGACCTTCGTGGTGTGGTGGCAAAGCAGAGGAGGAGGAACCAGGAACGGGTGTAGGCTCCGTCAGGTGTGTGTCAGCACTTAAAGGGATGAGTAAGCGTGAGAGAATCTGCTCTGGGCTTGACTTTGTATTCAGAGGCTGAGCATGATCCATTAGGAAGGATGCTATTCTATGAAGTAGTAAAGTATGTTAACAGGAGACGTCTTTACACCTAAATGCACGGAAGCAACCTGTCATATTCACACTCACATGCTGCAATTGTTCAACTTCAGTACGGCGTAGAAAGCTGAGAGAAGAGTTGTAAGAGAAGTAGATAAGCGATAGCAGAGAGATATTTCTATGACATGTTGTAGATGGATACATCCGCAGAAGCCAGATATAGAGATGCTGATATGAAGAGGAATAGAAAAATATAAATGGAGAATACTGGAGATGAATGGAGCAGGCGAGAGAGGGAGATGTATGTCGTGCCAGTGAGAGCTCAGCGAGGATGACAGACGGTTTTGTGTGTGTGTGTGTGTGTGTGTGTTTTCTTGCTGGCTTGGACTTGGCTAGCGAGAAAAACGTCTGTATCTGAGTATCAATCACTGTGGGCTGGGCGCTGCCTCAAGGCTGCAGTGTGCTCTCACAGCTCTCTCTCTCTCTCTGTGTCTCTGTGTGTGTCTTTTAATATGCAGTTTATCTTTCTTTGGAATCTTATTAAATATATATATATATATAGTACAGATAATATTTTTATTCACACTGATGGACTAGAAATCCTCATTTTTAAAGGGAACTCTTTGAAGGCGTATCATGTAGTTGTACGATGTACTGTAAATCCACACCTGTGTGTGTTACGGAGCCCAGCACCTGAGTCCCAGTTCCAGTACAGATCTGATCAGATGTACGGATATTTTTGGAGGTAGAATCGAATCAGCAGGAGGCGTGTAGTTAGATAACCTTTTCCCTGCTGATGTGGCCTTTAGCACGACATTTTCTGTTGGTTCTGTAGCTAAATCTCCTTCCTGTAATTTTTGTGCCAATAGTTTTGCCTGCTTTTCTCAATAGCACCTCTGAAGTCTGAACTTTGCCCCCTAGATTTCAGGGAAATCTCACCCAAGGGCCACTTTCATTTGTGGTCATTATTGGTCGGTGAATTCTGTCATTTTAGCCGTTGACTGACCAGTCTATAGTCCCCGATGCTGGGATGGGTGCATGACCAACGGGGGAGGATGAACAGACAGCGAAATGGGAAAAGCAATTAAAATGTCTAAGATGAAACTTGCAAGTCATTACATTGGCTCGAGCCCATTGAGGGTCTCGGTGAAAGTTTCCTTGTCTGCGTGTTCACGTGCATTTATTTGTACGACAGCCTGAGCCGGAGGGACAGGCGTAGAGGGAAATATACTGTGTGTGAGATTGAAGTCTGGGTTTAATCTCCATGCCTTAAGGATGGTCCCCCATTCTCTCTGTCTCTGTCTTTCGGTTTCCTGTTCCCCATCACGTTATGAGTTTCTGAGGTAACAGCTATACACTGACCTACTGAGACTTCAGCTTGACTCAGACTAATTCATTTTGGAACCTGCGTGACTCAGCAATCGGTGCGTGCACACACACACGCACACACACACACACACACCCGTGCTGACTATCGGTAGTCTTGAGGGTGTTTAACATTCTGGTCTTTCTGTATTGCTATAGTGCAGGATATTGATTGAATATTGACATTGATATAGCGCGTATATGAGTGGTAATAAATTACTTTGTTTGAGAATCACAGAGGTCTGCCGTGTTGTACTGGCAGTTGTAATATCACGCTGTTTGCTGTACTGCATTTTCTGTGTGTCTTAATGTGTATACAGGTGCTGTGCAGAACTCATAACTTTCTACCCTCACAACGGCAGCGCATTATCTGCTAAACCAAGAGGGGAAAAATCCAATTACATTCCTCTTACACTGTCTGCCAACAATGAGACAGTCTTTTTATTTCTTTTGATTTTACAGATCTTTCAATCAGCAAAACTGCAGCGAATGTACCTAAAATGTTTCGCTGTTACTGTATTCATTTGGCAGGCAGCACGGCCGTGCGCATAAATCTGTGTGTATGCATTTGCAGCTAAGGATGAGTGTGTCATATGTGTCGGAGTAAAAGCTTTTCCTTGACAGATCCTGACAGAATTCCATTATCTTTGTAGGTGTTTACTATTTAGCTTCAATGGATGGAGTTTGGTTTGAAGCACTGTATAGGTGAGTGTATGTGAATGAGCAATATAAATGCACATATTTCTTTTATGTGGCACGTGTGTGTGTGTGTGTGTGTGTGTGTATAAGTGCAGGCTATATAAATGCACATATTTATTGTATATCCGGAGTATATACCTTGTCCTTCTATGTCCTTTATGTGTTAAAGACCTTTGGAAAGAGGCAATATAAGGAGGAGAGCATCACTTCTTAAATTCCCCTCTCTCAGGTGCTGCTTGGTGCTATCATGGCTGTAATGAAACCTCATTTATCTCCATCTCAGCACAATTTCATCATTCACAATGGGACCGCAGTAGCGTGGAATGAGGATGAGTGTGCATTGTTTAAAGGGACGGTCATATGTGTGTGTGTGTAGCATAACGATGGATGTTTGAATGCAATCAGTGTCGCGGTAACTAGCCTGCTGTTTGTTGCACCTGTTGAGTACAGTAGAATGACTGAAAGTGGGGTTTCATTTAATAGCAAAAGGGCCACGAATTGTTGTGTTTGGCCAGCACTATGAGTGCAAACTGATGGTGCAGAATTGAATCAATCAGCATAGATTACATTCAGAGGTCGAGGTAACTAAGCATCCATTTGAGCTGTGGTGCCACCTCTTTGCCCTGGAGCTGAGAGGGAATGAAAGGAAGCGGGAAAGGGCAGATTGGAAATCACACACAGAGAAACAGAGGGACATGTGTAGAGAGATTAAGACTGTAATGTCATCATAGACCCCATGTCCTCCAGGTCTGATTAAGAGCCTCTCTGAGCACTTTGCAACACTGCACTGTGATAGGCCAAGGTCATGGCGAATCACTGTCCAACGCCGCAGATTAATGCTTAACTTCGTCAGGAAATGGCAGAATCTAATTTGGCCAATGGGCTTCCTCTCCACTTGAGATGAAGAGGATGATTCCCCTCGCCCTGGGGCCCTCTGAGGAAGGAAGTGTGTATAAAAATGTCTGCTGGCATGCAGCCTGGGTGAGTCTGTGTGTGTGTGTATCTGGATTCAGCATGTGTTGGATTACTTCTTACCATGTGTAAGTGTGAGTGTCTGGATGCATTTCAATGTAAATGTACTTCAGCCTGCGTGTTTGCCTCTCTCTCACCCGGTGTGTGTAGTGCTCCCGTACTTGTCAGCATGTGGTTAAAGAATGCTTTATAAATGATTGGCAGGCTATGATATTAGTTTGGGAATAATAAGAGCATAATAACTCAGTGGCGTTTGCCTCCAGAGAGTGGCTTCCAGGTAATCACATTTACCCAACACAATCACTGTCTCCCACGCCAGCGGCCGGGACAGAACCACGCTCTTTTTCATTTCCTCTTATGAATGTCATGAGCGCTGGCATGCGTGAAGGGTTCGCGTGTGCACGTAGATGATGCTGTCTCGCAGCTGGGTTATGAGTGCAGCCCGAATGTGTTTGGATTTTGCGGTGGTGGTGCGGAGTTTACGGATGTAGAGAGAGCAGAGAGGTGTTAGAAAAGTGCTGAGAAGACTTTTCAAATGGCAATCATAAGTGCGCATTATCTGTCTTCCCTTTTTAAATGCCCATGCCCTTCCCATAATGATATTGAAATGTTTTGTTGTGTATCTTCTCTTGTTTGTACAGGTGTTAACATGCTGCTGTATGTTTTAGAGCATTGACCCTTTTGTGCCAATGTTCGCTTTGAAAAAGTCGATTACTATCAAGACTGATCCGAGGGGCTGCTCGTTGAATCTATCTCTCTGGATTTTTCTGGAAACAGCAGATGTTTAGCTCTTGTTCTAACTGGATTTGATTAGTTCTGTCAGTGCAGATGCTAAACAACAGCAGAGAGAGACAACTACTGTTAAGACTCCATGGAGAGCCACTTCTCTGACACCAAGTCCTTGTCAGATTTCATCAGTTTTAGCAGCATATGAATGCTAAATATGTGTCACATTTTGTTCATTATATTATATCATGTAATTATATAATGAGTCCAGTGATTTCCTATGTTGTACTTACTGTCCACAGTAACGAGTTGATGGGACTTGTTGACAATAACAAAAATAAAATCACATCCTTCATTTTCTTAATCATCTAAAACCAAGGACCCAAACTGAGATCTTCACATGCCGTGTTTTGTCAACCAACAATCAGAAAAACAAAGATCTAAAATGTAACATGCACCACATTATCTTATTTGAAGAGCCAGTGAGTGTTTGGTGTTGACAAATGACCTCAGTGAATCAATGTTTTTGCATTTCCTTCACCCACCTCTCGTTGTTGCTTTTCATTAACCTCGCTGGCCATTGCAGACCCTCCCACTTCACTTACCCTGCATTTACCTCTGTGCTTTTACTACCTGCATCACCGCATTGCCTCGTCCATCTGTCGTCATTGTCTCAGCCCCCTCAGTGTATATTCTGTACCAGCCCTATTCCTGCAGACATTTGCCAGACTGTATTCGCACCTTTGCTTCCCAGCTGTCTTTGAAGTTTGGTGTCTACCTGAGCCTGCCCCCCTGCCTGTACTTACTTTAATGTCCATACAGGCAATACATCATACAAGGAAAAGACCCAAAGAGTGAGAGGAGCTTCTAAAGTGAAGAGTGCTGTATTAGGCTTGTTTTAAATGCATCCTCATTTGTGCAGTAGTGGGAGGAGAGGGAGGCAGCAGGTGAAGAGAGAAAGCAGTGAAGGGAGTAGACTGGGGTAACAATATGGCTGAGCTGGTGGATTAAATATAATCTCTGATCCATAACATATTATAGGAGGAAATACATTATTACTTTTAAAAGATGTCAGCTGGACTGAGCAGACACATGCACACCTCCCAGTGCTGGGGAATATTCATCCAAGTGAAGGTGAGGGATACAACAGTGCATCTGGGCTCCAAGCCAAAGAATAACCCCTCATTCCTTTCCCTAGTGTCCCCACCCCACCCTCACCACTCTGCAGAGCTCCATCTCCTCTCCTGTCCTCCTCCTCCCGTCCCCAGATGTACCCTGTCTGTCCACTTCATTTCCTGTCTTAATATCCTGATTGAAGTGGTCACCTTTCCCTGTTGTGTTTAATGAGCAGCAGGTGTCTGAGTGCAGCTCACCTGACCGTGGTTGGAACCCAGAGACCAACTTGCAGCAGAGGAGCTTCTTTATTAGCCAGCAAAGAGGAAGAGTCTGCAGTCTGTCTTCATTTTAATGGCTTTTCTTTATTGCCCAGAGACAGGAAAAAAAAAAAAAGAGAAAGAAGGAACCAAAAAAATAAAAACAGAAAGAGAGGGCCAACATTTAACGTGTCCCATTTTTACACATTATAGTAGTATAGAAACACATACTAAATATGAATTAATTGTACATTACAGCTACAGCCATTTCAATTATTACAGTTGAATTACAGTTGCACAATATCTGTTTAAATATAGTATGCTAACTACGCTTCTGTGTTTGGCATAATGCGTTGATTACTATGCTGTGTCTGACAGCACCGCTCCGGCTGTATGAATTGTCCAATGCAACACAGTGCAATGTAGAGGCAGAAGTTTGCATGATTTGAATACACAACTACACGCACTCAATGTGAAGACAGGGGAGGGAAAACCAAGCGGTGGACATAATCTCTCACCCTCAGTCACATATCGGCATTAACGCTGTAATTGGTAACACTGACACATCACACATTTGTTTTCAGTTAGTGTTCTTGCTGTGAATTATCAAATACATCTTTACATCAATGGTGCATACGAATTTCGATGCTGTATTGACAGCACACATCAAACACCCACTTATTTAACTAGGTGTATTTGCTGCAGTGGTTACAAGCCAAAATATTTGGACATTAAAAACATCAAACTAATTGCCAACATGATAAATTGGGCTTAAATTTTCTCGCTCATTATTCTGATGCTTGTTATCACAATCAGCATCATAGTCATGATTACTACAATCACGTTACTCATCCACTTAACCAATCAACAGCAATTAACATTACACAACTGAAAAACAAATGACTTCTCTCAAGTTTTCCTTGTAACTCTCACTTTCTCCATATCCTTTTTGTCCTCTTCTTACTGCTTCTGCTCATGTTTTCTAATATTTTCCTCTGAATTAGCATCAGTGTTATTAGTGCTTCATGTCTCCATGCTCTTAGCGACCAGTTTGAGACTGAATGTTTTAGGGAGACTAAGACATGCAACCTCCCTTACTCACATCGAAATGCTTGATGAGAAGAGAAAAAGAGCAAGATGTGGTTTCAGGATGATGGTGAACCAACTGTTGGTGTACTGTATAGTTTTGTGTTGTGGCAGTTACAGAAGAACAGCTGTGGATTTGAAGAAAGACAAATAAAAGTGTTTACTATTTATTTATAACAACTTGCAAAATCTTACACTGAAGAACAAATGTTGTTCTGTTGTAAATACACTATTAACTGCTGCTAAAAATACAGTATTTTTATTGACTATGAGTTTATCGAGTGCTCAGCAGCACGTCTCTGTTCATTTAAATGTTGGATATTGGCCTTTAATGTATTTGTTTTTGCACACTTTAGATTTATTGATACTATCGCTGAAATCGCATAGAGCCTAGTTTTGTACTGTAAAACAAGGCACTGTGGGCCTGAATGTTGTATGTGTGTGTGTGTGTGTGTGTATGAGTACACACACACAGGAAAAGGGGTGAAGAGGGGAGCAAACTAGTTATCAGTGTCCTCACCCTCAAAACCCAACGATGTACCCTAGAGAAAGTCACTTAACCTCAGTCGTGCTCCAGTGAGCAGCAGACAACTGACTGTATACACAGAGCACATCGACATCTGTCTCTGTGTGGCAAAACCTGAGACATACAGCTTTGAAAATGCTAAGGCAGGACATTACTGTAAAGCAGTAAAATGTGTTCATATTGGATTTCAGTAAAGAACAAATAGTGAAGTAAATGAAAAAATGAAAGTACGGTACTATCTGATGCTACGTTTGTCCAGTGGAAGAAACGGGTTAGGTGCTTTTGGATGGCAGCTAATTCTGTGTCCCAGTAAAACACACTGTACACAGTAGGTCAGTCGAAAATGTTCAAGTCTTTGTCCAATATAAAGGCTTGGGCAGTCCATCTTAATGTTTACAGCTAAAAATAGTCCAGGTTTATCACCATCACATCCTCCCTTGGGTGTTTGTTTGTAGTAAGTGAGGATTAGAGGAACGGGCTCTGGGTTCATTGTCCAGCTCCAACTTTACTTATTTATCTCTAAGCCACAGCTGAGATAAAGGTGAGACTCAAAAAAAAAGGTGGACAGGTGGACAGAGAGCGAAGGAAGGATGGATGCCAAGAGCGTAGCTCGGAGTTTGTAACTGACAAACGCGGATACAGCAGGTTCATGTGCAATGGATGGAGCATTATTCACATGTGAGCAGGCAGTGGGAAGCACTAGACTACAAATGTTCACTACTGATGTCAGAAAAGCATATTGATACAGTTTGCTTGTGTTTTTTTTTTTTGTTGGGTCCCTCTCACACTCTCCCTCTTCCTCCTCCCCCACCTCTCTTTCTCTCTCTCTGCGTTGTGAGCGAGGCGAGGCCAGATGAGTTGCTATGTCAGAGGGAATGCAGCAGTGAGGGAGGTGAAGCTTTATTTCTCTGTGAAAGGTGTATTTTTCTCTTGTCAACAGGCATGGCTGCATCAGCCTCTCCTTGACTCCCCCCCCTCCCAATCTCCATCGTTTTCCTCACACTTCTTCTGCTCCTTTCTATCTTCGTCTCGCTCGCGCTCCCTCTCCCTCTCCCTCTCCGCTTCCTATCTGGAGCTGTACAGAGGACAGATTGAGGGTATTATTTTTCTTCGACTGTGGATTTTCTGCCATGCAGTGATACTGAAGGTCCCATTCTGCTCCTGTGTCCAAGATAAATCAAAAACATTTTTCTACAGCTGCAATCAATGCCCCAGCACTTTCTCAACAGCTCGGCCTCTTTCCTCTCTCTCTTACACATATAGACACACATGCACACACTTTCACACATGCACACACTTGCTCTTCTCTGCAGCTTCCTGAGGCAACAGTTCTCTCTTGAACGCTGACATCAGATAGCCTCCCTCCAGCAGTCCACTCCTCTGGGAGGGATTTGCATCTCATTTGCATCTCATTACAGATTTAATAGAGCAAACTGTGCTCCATCCTGAGTGAAAATGATGAGGGGGGACGAGGAAAGGTGAACATAGCTGCAGAGAGTCAGTCTACTGGTGATGGTGTGCTGCCAAGCAGCTGTTGCTGTACACCCTCTTTCTCATATCCAGCTGATGTTATTCTGCAATTAACCATGTTCTTTTAGAAAGTTACAGTAATGTCACAGCTTATAGGAATTCAGTGTGTCATTAAATTAATGTTAACCAACTATTTTTATGGCAGACACTTTAACTTTCCAAGCCAGGAAAAGCACAGGTTGAATTAGTAACAATAATGATTTGTCTATTTCATGTAGATGAGTCAAATATGTCATTAAAATTATTACATGTAAAAGAAAACTGATGCATTACTATTCATATGTATGGCTGCTTTTCCTGTTTTGACAAAAAAATTATTGGGGACACTAACATCTTGTATTCAGACCCTTGTTTCAGAACTGTGTTGCTGCTAATTTGGCAACAATTACATTAACTCTGTTTGGTAAAGTCTCTACAAGCTTTGCCCACACAACGTGTCCGTCAACGGCCAACTTCAGGCCTCTTCACAGATCTTTATTGTTTTTTTGGCTTTGACTAGTTCTCTCGAGGACAGTGAGTGACCTACCTTGAAGCCACTCCAGCATTGTCTTGACTATATGCTTCAGGTCATTCTCATGCTGAGAGATGCACTGACGCTCTTTAGAAGCCTCAAGTCTAACAATAATTTAATCTTTGCTTCGAATAACAATCTGACTTCTGTACTCAGAAGAGGTGATGGCTGCAAAATAATTAATCTGAACAAGCCTCTGTACAGTAGATCACAGCCTGCCTAGTGTCATTTAAATATGTGCTTTTTTGAGAGGAATACAATCTGGGAAAATTTGCTTAACTTTGATTATAACCTATACATGTTGAGTTCAATATTTCCTCGTGGCTCTAAATCCTCGATCATTCTGATTATATCTGGATTTAAATTAAACTATCTTGTAAGTATCTTGTGATTTTAGGACAAAGCTGGAAGAAATTAGTTATTAAATAAGATAATAAAAATATATTAGTAATGTATAAGAGATCATGTTCTGCTTTGGTGACTCATTGAAAAGTAAATATTTAACTTTTTCAGTAAGACCTCCACTAAAAAAGAAACCATCAATTACGGACCTTCTTCTTTTTGGTTCCCTTTCCACACTTTCACATACAGTTAATAGGGCAGAAAATATGATTTGTTTATGTAAATTCATATCAGTCAGTGTGTGACAATCCTGAGATAAACCCCTGGCATATCACACAACCCTTTTTTAATTACCTTATTGTGCTGCCTCTCCTCAGCAGCAAACTGAGGAGATTTTTCAATTAGGACTTCTCCCCCCATCTGAGCTCCACTCTCTGCCACACGCTTTGTTATTGTATGTGTGTGTGTGTGTGTGTGTGTGTGTGTGTGTGTGTGTGTGTGTGTGTGTGTGTGGTGAATTATTTGGCAACCTTTCTAATTTCACACTTGTTAGGTTTCCATGTAAAAGGCAACATTTTAGAAAGAAGCTCTTTGGATGGGTGAATGTCATTAGTGATTGTGTGTGTGTGTGTGTGTGTGTGTGTGTGTGAGTACATACAGTAGTTTAGTGATATAAAATCATCGGCATGTTGGAATCTCATGCGGGCCCTTTTCTCCACCTACTTGGACACACACATACACGACCACACGTACTGTTACTTACATTCCCGTGTTGAAATGAGGTGATCAACCATTCGCTGCTGTTGGAGATCTCAGGTCTCCCCCCTGGGGTGGTGGTGGTGGTGGGGGGGTCACATTGTGCTGTGTGTGTTTCTCTGATGATGATTATGCTCCCTTTCTGTTTGTTTCTCTCCTTCTTTCCTTGTTTCTTTCTTTCCCTCGCTCTAATTTATGTGTTGTTGGTGGAGCTGGTGCTGATAGGCCCAGAGATGGCATTTAGCTAAAGAGCAGAGAGGCTGTTAGCTTCTCCATTCATCTAATCAATCTCACTAATGAAACCACTGTCCTCTCCGCAGCCTCTTTCTTCCTTCTCTGCTCTCATCCTTTTTCTTCCTGCCCTCTACCCTCTCATCATTTGCTCTCCTTGTGCTTTTATCCCTACGACTTTCTCTCCTTTTATACTCGACACCCTGCACCCTTCTCCCCATTGTGATATTCTTTCTTTCCTTCCTTCCCTCCTTCCTTCCCTACTCTTTTCCTTCGTGCAGCTGTCCTAGATTCACCAGTGGTAGATTTGTTCCCAATGAGGGTGCTTTTTCTGGTGTTTGCTTCCTCCATTTCAGCAAAACCAATGTCTCCTCCCCTCCCCCTGCAGAATACATGGTGGATTGACCCAGTTAGGGTGAGAATGGATATTGTACTGGGACTGTATATGTGCCAAGGTGTGTACATGAGCATATGTGCACAAGTATGTGTGTTACATTGGCCTACATATAGATTTTAAAGTGTGTTAATCCAGGAGTTGGTGTGCTCATTTGACTTTGTGGCTGATCAGCTTTTAATTGGATAATGAAGCTGCAGTGAAGGTGCAGGTATCTTGACAGGCAGCATCACGTCAGAAGGACACTGTCGATTCTGTGTGCTCCGTGTTAAAACTATAACAACATTATAGTAGTTTCTCTCTGGCTTATATCTTATTTATTTAAACCGAGAAGCTGGGTTCAGCTCATCATTCATTTTTTAAAAAGTTTGGTGTTTCTGACTCATGGTTAGCCCCATTTCACCACTGAGAGTTAACTGGTGGCACTGTTGCTATGGTTACCAGCAGTTTAATATTGCACGCTGATTTGGTTTCAGGGTTAAACCATCAAGTGGAACAATGTTTGAGGTCATTTCAATTTAACAGACGCAACAAGCCAGTCCGACGCGAGTGAAACTCTTTGCCATTCATTGCCAGTTTGGATATCTAAGAGCAGTTTGGTACAGAGATATACAAAATAAAATAAACAGGGGAAAGTGAGTGGAATTGAATAAAGTGATAACGTGACCCTTGGCTGTAACTGTGTTGAAAAAGAGACAAAGAGAGAGAGAGATTACTCTCGGGTCCCTCTGTTTCTTCCTCTGCACCACTTCATTCTGAAATCTGTATCTGTGTGTCTGTTTATGTGTGTATGTATTTTACTGTGTGTGTGTGTGTGTGTGTGCGTGCCTGGGTTTGAACGTAGCCTTGGGGTGTTGACGTGTGCTGGACAGAGACCCTACAGAGAGCCTTTTGTGGAGAGTCTTCCCTCCAGCAAGGTCGCTCCCTCCCTCGCTCCCTCTCCTCCCTCTTTCAGTACATCTCTGTTCATATCTGTGCAACATAGTTTTCATGTTTCTCTCTCTCAAACACACACACACACACACACACACACACACACACACACACACACACACACTTGTCTTCCTATAATATTAAGAACACTCAGTGACATGATGTATTCCTACCCACTTACCATAACCATCACATCTGACCCAAATGTTAGACTAACCCAAACCTAATTGCAACCTTGACCATAGCACATACACACACACACACACACACACACACACACATATACCCAGACAAAAAGCACCTGCTACATGAATTTACTTTTTTGAAGGCAGGTCTCTGGTGAGGCCAGCCTTCAATAACTCAGTGTATGTCTGTCATTGTGAGTGGGCTTGTATATATGTGTTTGTGTGCTTGAATGTGTGGAACTAACTTTGTGTGGGTTTGAGGGGTAACAACACTGACTAGAATGACTAGAATGATTCTGTCTACATAAACAGACTTTTGATAGAGGATAAATCATGTGCATGACATAGACACACACATGCTTATACATTTCAAAGCTGTAAAACAAATAATCTTGTGTTATATACTATATACAAGAATAAATAAACACCAATATTATTCATTTTCAGTCGCATATATGCTGAGGGACATTTTGTCCTTGTAATGCTTTGATGTACACCCAAGCGCAGCACTTTTAGTTGGCACTGTGTGTGTGTGTGTGTGTGGGTGTGTGTGTTTGTGTGTGTGTGTGTGTAAACTGCAGGACAGCGATACTGGAATCCTGCTGCTCTCCCACTGAGAACAGAGGAGTCGCATTGCCACAATTTTACCTTTGAGTCTTTAATACACACATTGGATTGGACACACACACACACACACACACACACACACACACACACACAGGCTTCCTCTGTCTCTCTCTCACACACACATGCACACACAGATTCCTCAGTTGGATGTACATCAATCACAGGTCCAGCCTCACCCGTCGTTGTCTTTGTTGTCACTTATACAAACATCCTCGTCTTGGTCCACCGGGTAAAGACCCCAATCAGGATTTACATTCACAGCATCACACCTTTCTGCTCTCATACACACTCACTCCCAGTGAAGACGGGAAAAAAGAAACAGCACAATTTCAGCAAAAAAAGCACAGAGAACAGTTCTGTTTGACTCTCGCAATTACAGTAAAAAAGAAAAGATGAAATCGAGAAACAGATATAGGTTCTTTGTGGAGAGGTTACATAGATTTGTGATTTAGATAAAAGAGGAAAAGAATGGATTAGAAAGATGCAGAAAGCAGAAATGGGCAATTTGGACAATTAAGTGAGGAGGAGGAGGGACAGGTGAGGTGTGTGTGTGTGTGTGTGTGTGTGTGTGTGATGAGATGAGACTGCATAAACACACACCGCTCTGAATGCTGATCAGCGACAATAAAATCTCCATTAAAGATTTATTCTGGAGAGACAGATGAAGGGAGGGCTGGGCAGATGATAGAAAGGGAGACAGGCGGTGGAGAAGGGAATGGGAGGGGAACGAGAGCACAGGTTTGTGTCACAGAGTGGATTATACCAAAGACACCTCTCTCCACACATCACACACACACACACACACACACACACACACACACACACACACACGGATGCTCGGGCTCTGTGCATTTTAATAGCCTTGTCACCTCCAGCTATAATACCAGACAATGGCTCTTTGAGCAGACACTCGTCTTCAGAAGTGTCTTTCGTGCTTCCTGACAGGCTCAAGCGAGAGCTAACTGGCTAGTTCACCACAATTATAGATCCCATCTGTGTATTCATAGAGGTACGGCAAAACCCTAACACAACAAGCCCGAGGCCTACTCTGTCAAAATGTCAGCTGGACCAGGCTGCGCTCCAGGTGAGGCGCCCGAGTGCTTTTTAGTTAATATCTGCACTAGGACTGTGGGGAGAGGAGGAGTAGGAGGGGGAAGAAAATGAAATAACATGAGAAAAATGTAATCTAATTCACCAGCCCCCTCCTCCAATGAAGTGTGCTGTCAGCTTTATCTCAGACCGCCCAACCTCATACCCCACTCCCTGCTTTCATCCTGTTTGAGATGATTGAGATTCAGAGTTGATGCTGATGACATGGAGGTACTTTACTGTTCCTCTTAGTCGTGACTGACCGGCTGACTTACAAACCGGGAGCCCTGCTAAATGTATGGAGAAAGGGGGAGGAGCAGTGCAATGGATGGAATGAAGATAGAGTCGGAAATGGAAAATGGACAAGAGAGAAAAGGGGGAGACAAAGGGGGTAAGAGGGTCGGTAGAGAGCAGGAGAAGAATAGCAATCAGTGGAGCAGATAGGGGGAGGAAAGGGAGTTAACTGTAGGAGGAGACAAAAAGTATTAGGGGGAGGTGTGAGGAGGAGGAAATGGGAGACATCCAAAGGTGGAAAACGGCACAGGACAGGGGACAGTGGAGGGCAGGGTGTTTCAGGAGCGGGACATTTAGTCTAAAGTCAACCAGCTCTCAGAGGCCTTCATTTTAATAAAGGAGGGCAACAGAATCAAAAGAGAGATTCCCGTGTAGGCTGCCAGGATTAGCGTGTCCGTGTGTGTGTGTGTGAGTGTGAGTGTGCATGGGAAAGTGATTATTAGTGCACTGCAGAACACTGTGACAAGGATAATTATATTTGATTACTAAAGACCCCAGTGAGGGTTTGTATTATCAGCCACTGTGCTCCTTTGGTATTTTCCTAAGCCTTGATGGTGGGCTGCCATCACTCTGTGTGTTTTTCTGATCACATCTGTCTTTTTTTTTTCTTTTCTGTTGGACTTGTCATGCAGCCAGTTTTGCATAGTCAATACTCTGAATTAGTGTTTAATTGATAGAGGACACTTGTACACTAAAAGGCTTCCCCACTCCACCAGAGTGAAGCCTAGTTGAGACTAGTTCAGTCCGTGATAAATAGTAATTAACTTATTTTACACTATATTGGACCTTTGCAGATTTTGCAGATGGCTTTGGCAGACACAGTAAAAACAAACTACCCCCAAAATATAGTGGTTTTGAAAGATCTAGCAGATTGTTGAGGTTTGAGGTAAACAAGTGTAGTGATTAATAAAACTGCTTTCTGTTTTTATTTGTGTGTGTGTGTGCATGTGTGTGTGTGTGTGTGTGTACAGTCTTGATGTGTGTCTGGAAGGAGCTTTGCAGCTTATTAATAGTTTGATCCTCATCTATTGTGTCATTACATCTGAAGTGGAGCCAGTGCTTGTTGTCCAGCTCCATGCTGAGACTGGCCAACACCTCCAGCCCTGAGCACAACACACACATACACACACACACACACACACACACACGCACTGTTAATTACCCATGGCTGTTGGTCAGAGGTTTGTCTGTGAATGTGTGTCATGGATGCACTGATGTCCTCACAGTGCTACTGGGCCCACAGCCATAATAACCGCTTGTTGTTGTTTGTTTTGTGTGTGTGTCTGTCATTATCTCTCTTCACTCACACACACACACACACTCACACACACATGTTCAGGTTTTCAGTTTCAGTTTCAGCTAATTGCTCACCCTCTGCTCCTCCCTTGCCTGTCTTTTCCGTTGCCCCTGTGCCCCTCTCCATACCTTACCCATACCCTACCATATACGAACACATATACACACACTTGCAGACACACTCACGCACATTTATCATTTTAGGTCGTCTCAGCAGTCAGGCAGTCATCTCACGTATCTTCAGCCTCTCTAGAAATACATATCTGCAGTCCAATCATGCCCTATTGTTATTGGCAGTTTTGTTCTCCGACACATACAGATACACACACTCACATATAAACATCACAAAAAAGTGTTTTTCACTTTAATCAGTTATACTTTTGGCAAATGAGTACACACCTCCCATGAGTCTAGAGCTTTAATAAACCGGTTGAATGAATTGTTTTCCTTACTGTATTTTGTTGTTTTGTCTAATAAATCACTGCTGTACTGATGCTTTTACCAAACAACTTTAAATCTACAGTGTTACTCTGGTTTTCTTTCTGCAGATGAAAAAATGGAAGCATTCTTAAACTGTTTTGCTTTGGCCAAACAAATTATATAGCTATCTGATTATAATATGAAAACTATGTGACTATTTGAAAAGGATTGTATGACCAGATTCCCTTCACTTTGTGGCCTTTATAGAGAGTTTCAGCTTATTGTTTAGCTGTGCAATTGCAATTTCACTAAATTCCACTGTACACTACCTGCTCAGTGCCAAACAGCAACAGCACTGGGAAATGTGATGGAGCATTTAGCAGCTAAAGACATGACAAAACATTTACATCAGATGTTGGTAGAGCACAAAAACAGACATAAAAGACTCTGGATTTGTGTTTTCCCATTGTCCAGAAACACAACACTGTATCATCCTCTCTGAAACACACATTTTGTATTTATTGTTTTCCCCTTGCACACCGTTTCAGAGTAAGCATTGCACTGAAGCGTTTCATGTAGATCTGTTGAGATGTAGCTTTGCAGACGCTGCCCTGAGGTCACGTCACAGGGCTGGAACTGTCCGTGGTGCTGAATTCCACAGCGAGAGCAGCATGTTAATATTATTGGTGGTGATGCACCGATGCTGCTTGCAGCCTGGTCAGTGTTCTTGTGTTGTGTATCTTAATGAGTGACTTTGAACGGCCTCCTCGTGGTGAGTCCTCCTAGGTTTTGGACTGAAGACAGCTTTAGCTCTGGAAACTATAATAATAATAAGGCCTTATCAGACGACATTAGACTGTCACCTAAACCCTCATTTCAGTCTTCACCCTTGCCTCTTCCTCTCCTCTCTTTCCATCTGTGGTTTGGGCGGGGCTGATGATTGTAATGCCCTGGCTTCAGCGTGCCAGTACTGTAGCTGCCTGTGTGAACTGCACGAGCTTATGACATATTGTATGTGTGTGTCTTATCTTAGTTATTAGTTTATCACCATGACTATCTGGGCTTCATAGCTCGGCTGCCTCTCCCTATCACCCCTCCACATATTGATCCATCTGCTCCCAGTTCACCAGCTCTGTCTGACTAAAGCTCACAGATAGTCTAAAGGCCATAGATAAGACTGACATGCTCTTGTCTAACTTCACACTAATTGAATTGACATCAATTGTTCTGCATCAAAATCAGACTCAACCCCTTGTGACATTTGGTTAGTTTTTTTTTTTTTTGCACCTGATTACCATTCAGCCATTGGCTCTGTACTTCTGCTTACTGCACCATGATTGACAGAGAGAGTAATTTGTGTTCATGTGTGTGCGTGCGCCTGTGTGACACACTGGGTACTGTTAATGTGTAGTGGGTGAGCCCTTCTGAGCAGCGAAATCGGCTTATTTCCACCAGCCTCTAAAAACACCTCAGAGGTGCATTAATGAAAGAGCAGAAAAAGGAGGATGAACACTCCTCTAATCCTAATTTGTGTCTACTGCTGCCCTCCACCCCCAGCCGCCCCCAGCAGTCTGTTCCTGTCTCTCGTTTCCTCTCTAAGTTGGTCAGTTTTCAGACTCATATGAGCAACATTCGTGTAAAAGTCCTTTTACTCACAAGTGGGCCAGTGGCTTGGAAATATTAATGGTTTATTCTTCACACATCTTTTCCTGTTAAATGACTAATGTAAGCTGTGATTCTGGCTGTGTGCCCTGGTATTGTGGCCGAGGTATTTAATAGTATTTGGTGACATTAGACTGTGGCATTTTTGTATAGCCTGAGGGCACACTCAGATTGATTTTTTGCCCAACGCCAGTCCTAAATCCGTTACCATCTCTGCCCTTGTCTTCTGGCCCTGCACTAGAATTTTTACTCATTTATAAAAGCGTGGAAAAAAATGGCTTGTGCTGTCAATAAATAAAGAAATAGTGGATGTGAGAGAAGTGAGAGAGCGAGAGAGACAAAATAACGACAAAGCTGTGGGGGTTGAGCCATGGTGTTGCATTGTGAGCTTTGGGGCAGGCTTATATTTAATGGCTGGTCTGGGGCTAAATGAGCTGAATTAATAGGGTCTGCTCTGAACAGTTACATGCCTGCTAAACATACATTTATGTGCACGTGTGTGGGTGTATACGTGCATGTGTGTGTGTGTTCTTATTAATTGGGTCATCTTTCACCCATTTCATGCCCTCTGAATCCAGACTGAGTGGATGTGATGTGAGTTTGTAGGGTATCATTTTCTAATGTAGTACAACCATTAAGCAACATTTTTAACAATGTTTCTGAATTCTTGACATTTTGTTGATATGATTTTAACACCAGGCCAGATTTTGGCTTAGAATTAAAGCTCCATTCCCCGGTGTGTTTATTGAATCGGTTTGGTGCGGGATCACAACAGTCGGACTCGCCTGCACATCCCCCATCTCATACCTCCCTCCCTGGTTCCTCTCTCTGCTCCAGCTCATTAACCCCCATCCCTCCCATCTACCAGCTCGTTCCTTTTGCACAAACTGGTATCAGCGTGCATCTCTCATCTGTCATCAAGAATTCTTCTTCCCTTCCCCCTGCCCTGTGCTGGATTGGCCCCAGTCCGAGTCAGTCTCAGCAGGGGACCGACTCCCCACAAACAAGGCCAACCAATCTGACATGAAAGAGTACAGCCTTGGAAAAACAGAGAGTGGTGGGTGCGGAAGCATGTGTGCATGTGTCTGCGGACCTATGTGTATATTTACATGTAAATATGGGCTTGTTGTGTCTGCGCGGCCGTGCGTTGGTGGTTAATGTGGATTCAGTGTCTCTGAAGTCTTGTACTCGTGGGAATCTTTGAAAATCTTCACCACTTTGCAACATCAGCAGTGTCATTCGTGTGTTTATGCCAAAGACAGGCCAAAAGAGACAGGAAGATGAACTCCAGAGACTCTGCCTCTTCTGTCTCTGTCTCCCACTATCCGGACCTCTGTCCGTCTTCGGCTCCGTCTCTCTCTCTGTTTCTTACTCAGATGGAATTGCCTCCAGGGTCAGAATTGGGCAGGATGTTTTCAGACAGATTATCTAGACAGTGAGAGGACTGTGTTCAAACACAGGGTCACCCAGACTGTCTCGTTCTATCCACGGGCAAAACACAAACAGAACAACCATGACTCACTTTGTCTTGCAGTGGGAAATTCTCTTGATAATAGCTGAACTCAGGCCTCCACCCTGCACCTGAATGCACAGGAAACTGCAAATATACCACTGGCAGGTTGTGGGTAGCTCATGGCAAGTTCATCCTCGCAGACGTGTACACACACACACACACACACACCACATGTTGTGCAGGATATCGTACAAGTGTTTTCTCAGCAATATATTATCTGATTAAGCTGAATTAATGAGACCCAGTGGAATGATAAAACTCCTCTTTTGCATCTTTCTTCTAGTTATCTTACCATCCCTTCATCCTCCACCTCACTCCGCCCCACAGCTCCTGCACCCCTGATTTTATTCCTTTTCTCTGTGTTCCTCCGTCCCGGCCCGTCGTCACCACACTTCTCTTGTTTCTTGCAGATGAGAAATAAGGCCTGTAAAGAGGTTTTATTGAATATATTTGGAATCCCTTCTTCTTTGACCATCTTACTACTTTAATTAATAACATCAGAGAGCAGCATTTTTGATTTCCCAGTACATTAAATGCCTCGCTCTCAGGTTTTGATCGACCTGGAGGAGGCTGCTGAGTTCAGAACATAATCTGTGATGTTTATGTGTTTTAACCAACCGGATTTATGTGTGCAGCTCTGATGTGTTGGATGTACATGATTTAACTGCGGCGAACACATGGCACTGCATGTTAAGCTGCCTTTTTGGACGTAACAGAATCAGCTGCAAGGGGGAATCACCTAATTCTGTTTTCTTACCTAAATACCAACATCACCTCATCTGTATGGACCTCCGTTGTTGAGTTTCTCCTCCAACCTTTGTGTGCTGAGAATGAAAATAGCAAAAGGGCAAGGAAAGCACATTTCAGGGTCAGGGATACACCAGTGCGGGATCCTCCGTGCTCTAGTTTCTTGTGCTTCCATGAAAATGGAACCTTATGTATTTATAAATGACACAGACGCGAGGGTTTCACTCAACCTGCTTTACGTGTCAAGGTTGAAACATCTGCTCTGCCTCGTATTAGTGTTTCCTACAGCACAAGAGGGTTAAAAGCACAGCAGCAGCTAGTTATCAACTAATACGTTGTAGAAAGGGAAGGTTCTTCTTATTTAACGATTTCCTCCTGAAGACTTCTCATCGCACATGTGCCTGTTGCATTGTCTTTTCCATGCTCTAGTCGAGCTGACAAGGTGAGAACCACGTCATCACATCTGCCGTAGTGGATCATCAAATCTCTTCAGTGGCATGTGCAGCCACCAGACTTGGCGACGGTGTGTTCACTGAAACAGGTGCACATCTGTTTTCAGAGTGTGTATATCAGAGAGAGAGAGGGAGACTGTATACATTGAGGTGAGTTAATCTGAACGGCAGCCAACAAATGTTTAATTCTCCCTGATGCTCCACCTTCACAGTCACTTGGTGAAAGCAATAAACTCTGTATCATTAGCAGAATACATTAGTCTCCCCTTGTCAGCTTGCCAGCTAAAACGCCTATTATTATTCACATCTCACTTTTGATGGAATTGGAGGAGGCAAAGAAAAATTCACAACTGTCCAGGTGCTATGAGGCCACAGTGCACTTAACAGACAGAAACAGCCACACACCTACATACAGGTTATAAACACGCACAACACCCAAATCAATCTGTGTCTGTTTAGACGACTGAAGGTGTGTGGGTGAGACATCCAAACAGTAAACAGGCTTATATGTGGGGAAATTGAATTTTAATTGACAGTAAAGCTCAAGAGATCAATCAGATTTTTCATCTGATTTTCTTTATGTGTCTCTGTCTACTGGGTGACACAGCTTCTCTGTTTATATTTTAGATTACCTGAGGTATGGATGATAGTTTTTGTGCATAGGTGTGTAGTTTAGTGCATTTTAAACTGGCTCTGAGAAGCATTTCTCTCTAAGGTGGAGTGATTCGGCAGGGTGCGACGCAGAGATGTAGAGTTGATCAGGTTGTCCTTCCCCATCTGCTCTGTGAAATATGTTTTCCTGGATGCTGTGTAAAAGGATTTTAGCTTGACTCGCTCTCCCGCTCAGCAGATCTCCCAACCATACACCTCCCTCCCTGCATGACGCTCCAACATTTCTCTCTCTGCTGGGATTCCAGCCGTCTGTGTGTATGAGTGTGTGTGTGTGTGTGTGTGTGTGTGTGTGTGTGTGTCTTTGTGCATGTTTGCCTGGTATGTTTATTGTTACCTCACGTGTTCTCCTTCGTGACTGGTTCACGCCTAGCCAAAACTAAGTGAGTATAACACAATAGCCCTGCAAGACCTTCACGAACGTTATGATGTTGGTTGCACCCTCGCTGTGCACGAGGCCTTACTGTTCAGTACGTGGTGATTTGTTGGATATTTGCTGGATACAAATGTGTGTTCATTAATGTTGTTTACTGGAATGCTGTTGCGCCACGAGTATTGATCCGGACCAGGCTCTCTCTGTGCATGTTTGTAGCAGTGAGACTATTGATCCCATACCACTCCCGATAGTGTTTATTCCTACAGCAAGTCTGTCAAAAGCCAAGTGTAAGTAATCCCTCTTCCCCTTTTCTCTTTTTTCCCTCTTGAACAATTTGTCTCACTCAGTCAGATTCAAACAACTGTTATCGTGTTAAAGTTTTTTTTTCCTGTCTTGGTCTTTTGCTTTTATTTAAATTCTGTTTCTCTGTTATTTATTTTTTATATTTCCTTTTTTGCAGCTCTTACAAAACTCAGAGTGTATACATGTGGTTGACTCGCTGTGTTTGTGTATTGTGTAATCAGCCAACCCTTTATAGATTTTATAGACCACAAATATACTGTTTTGTCAAATTAGGTATGCGGCACTGTGACTAAATTCCACAGATAAATGTCTTTTTTTTTAACAGTGACTATATTCCTATTCACCACTGTGTAGTGGTTGATGTTTGAAGCTACGGGGCCTCAGCCTATCTCTCTAATTGCTTTTGACTTGCAGCTTTTCTAACGCATTACCACGACAAGGCAGACTCCAAACTGTATTACATTAATTGTTTGTCATAGTTGCTGTGAGACAGATGAAAGCACCAAAACACAGACACCCTATTTCTAATGCCACTTAATAGCCAGCCACAACCCAACCAGTGCTTTCACAACATTTAAAGCATTTGGTTTAATGTTTTAAGGTTTGTGTCTTGCTTACTTGATGTGACAGCTCAAACTCCTATGTTTAGGAAAACATTACTGTGTGAGACACAAAATGTTGATCTGTGTTATTGTGGTGGAAATGACTTATAGCAAATTACTTTACATTACATAAGTACAGTTACTTGGAGTTGGAGTTGCTGCATAGACTAGAAGCATTGGACGCTCTTCAAATGAGCATAAACATACATATTTATTAAATATATAATATTTATGAACCACCTATTAAAATACTAAGTGTAATATCACTGCTCACTCTAAAAATGTAAACCCTTACAGTACGTAGCAGTAATGCTGTCATGCTTTATGTAGAGTTTGCAATTTCCTGGTTTCCTGAATAAATGTGATCGTCACCATCACAAATATCAACAAACACAATATTTCTAAGCTGATGAAGCTTATCGGTCAGGATTTTTTGTCTGTTTCATTGAAAAAATTAAATTCAATTAATCATTTCCCATTTTATTTTATGATCATTCCTTGAATTTCAACACCAACGCTTTCCAAAAAACATACTTTTTCCCTGAATATTGAACTTAACTTGAACACTTGAATTAGATTAACATTCTACTAAGTTTTATTAATTCCCATCTCCCTTTTACAGCGGCTCCTTTACATAATAAATACATTTGTGTCACCTGCACATACAACAGATTTTAACAAACCTGTAGCAGGTGACAGCTTGATGGATAAATATAATAATAAATATGGTCAATATATCAAACTTAATTTACCTATTAATTTGACCTAGTAACAAACCATAATTAGTAAATATGTTTATCAGTCTCAGACAGTATCTTGCTGTATAAATATGTAAAGAGTGAATTCTAGGAAACTGGTCATTGAGAGTCTTGTTTACCTCAGTAGGCAGGAAATTCAAGTGAACCTGCCAGGATGGAGAGATTTTATTTCCCCATGGCCAACCTTAGTAAAAATGTATGCACTATTTGAACGGATTCCACAGGATTGGAGAGGAGGGGAGTGATCGGAAGGGGCAATGGTTGAGAAGAGAGGTGAGATAGTAATAATAAGATTGGATAAGAAAAAAGGGAGGGGAGAGGTGGACGACAGCATGGGTGTTATAAGTGGGAGGGAAGAGGTTGTTCAGGGTTGAGCAACGAAGCGGAGAGGCTGTTGCACACTGAGTTTGTGCGAGTGTGTGTCTCTGTGTGGATGTGCCCCTGAGTGTGTTTGTGAGTAAGCCTCCGATGGAGATGATGAGTTTTCAACCCTAGAACTCAAGGAGCCAAGCGTCCTCTCACTGTCTCAAAGTCACTTTCCTCCTCCCCATCAACCCAAAGTCACTTGCTCTCCTCTGTTTCTCTGGCGAACACTCTCTCACCCTCTCTTCAGGGGGTCTAGCCAGCTCTAGCATTAAGATTCACACCACTACTCCGACCCATAGAAAAGAGGACTAGACACGACTGGCTTCTCCAGTGCACTGTGCTCACGATGCTTCCTTCCTCAAAAATCACTGCTGAAAATACTGCAGATACATGTTTGTTTCCTTACATTGTGTGCAGCACCTCATGTGGTGGAGTATGTCGACACTTTGGTCTCCGTGCATGTGACCAGACACATGTGTGTTGTCTCCGCTTTTCTCTTTTGTGTGCCGGCCTTGGGATTGCACCTCATTTCTAAATTTATCCTCAAAGTGTGCCACCTCTCCTGTGAGCTGCTGCTGGGAGTCTGTCGTGGGGGGAGGAGGGAAGACAGGGGGGTGAAGGAAGGGGGGGTGTAGAGAATGGTGAGAAGAGGGGAGAGAGGTAGACGAGTGGTGGAGGAAGGAGGGGGGAGGGTGTGGTGTATGTATGTGGGACACAGCAGCTCACATCCGTTTCTGTGCTTTCTTCCTCTTTTTCATATCTCTGCTGCCATCGTCCCAGCTCTGTCCCCAGGCTGCTGGGTTTATTTGGGGGGCGGGGTTAGCATTGTGTGTGTGCATGTCATGTGTAACTAGCTTTTGCAATCAAGTTACAGCCTGTATGTATCTATTTTTGCATATTTGCATGGAAACATACATGTCCTCATTGCGTGCTGGTCGACGTTCACAGCTGTAACATGGTGTGTGCGTGCACCTGCATGTTTCATACAGGCTACAGTTGGACAGTAAACTGCAGTTGTATACAGCAGATCATCTTATCCCTTGTACACGTACGATTACACGTGGTTTCTGGGTGTTTCTTACTTACTGTTTTTGAGGATAATACAGATGAAGTTCATTGTATCTTCTTATGGAGAATATACCCATAAGTAGAAAATCTGCATCCTCAGCTGAATTGATTACAGGGAACGTGGCTCATCCAACACTAATGTATACATACGACTGGTGTGAACATGGCACCTTATACAATTATTAGCTGCAGAATCTACAGGGTTATGGAGTTCTAGTCTGCCTGGTGCCATTTCACATCTTCATCGACATTAAACTGAAGCTGTTATGTTGAGGCAATACATGGCTCTGTATATGTCAGGATGTGTTTGTATGTGTGTGTTTTGTACAATAGCTGCCATGTGTGGTTAATCTCTCTGACAATAGCCTCCCCGAGCCGCCAGCTCTCAGGCCCACAGGCCTGGAGTAAAGCCTGGGGAGCGGGGTTGGAAGTCACCCAGCCAGGACTCAAGGGACTAGGCTTGGACTGTCTCCAACTCTCCCTGTGCGGGGATGATCGAGGGTGCTGCAAGGACGCGACTGCTCTGCACGGAGGAGACCAAGAGAGGGAGACAGCAGGACACAAAAGGAAAACAGATGGAAATGTAGATGAGGAGCTGGGAGTGATAATAAGCTGACATGTAGTAATAGCTGCTGAACATAGCATTTCCTGGGTAGTGTTTGTGATGCCACTTAAAAGGAGAAATCGCCATCTGAGTCATTCTTTGGGAATTGTGTGTCAGAAGTCAGCTCTGTTACATCACTCAAAGTTGGTTTCTGTAGCTGCCGCGACTAAATCTGTGTTAAGAAAGTCCAGTTTTAAGAATGAAGCCTGACATCATCACATTTTCTCAATAGACCTCAGCAATGATGTCCACTCAGTGGCACTGAAAGCTTCATAAAAACCCTTAAACAGTAAGAGAAGAAATGTAGAGATTTGCAATACAAAGAGAGGAAACTACAAAGAGAGCAAAGCCGAGCCATCAGAAAAGGTTGATGTGGAATTATAAGGGGAAACACACCGTGTTAGACACAGAGAATGTCTCCTGTTGTGGTTAGTTTGCAGTTAACATGATCTTTTGTAATCAAATCTGCTGCTTATTAAAATACCTTTTAGTTAGTAAATCAGATAAATTCTCTCAAATATGAAATTGTTAGTTGGCCTATCAGACTTAGAAGGACACGGACATCTGCTATGTACAGCAACTCGCACAGGTTACCATGTGTTAGTTATGGCGATGTGCTACAAGTAGTAGCCCTGTAACTGTACCTACCGTGGTGTAACAAAGGTGCGAAATTTAAATAGCAACTCAACCTTCTTAAAATTTTAAAATGTATTCAGCCACTTTCAAATTGGCTTAATTACCCAAATTAAATAACCCTCTTGACACAAAGTGTAAAGATACAGATGGTGCAGTCTCAGTGAGTGTCTTTTCTCTAATTTCCCCATTGGCATGGTAATCTTAAAAGAAAAAAAAAACACTTTTAAAGTTCACCATCTGTGTCTTTACACACAGCGGTGAGATGGTGATAATTCATATTTTCTTTGAAACCTCAGGCTGTACTCGAGTCCCATCTAAAATGAATCATGTTCCCTGCATTTTGCTTAAATATTATAGAATAGAGCCTGTGTGGAATTTCAATAGATATTCATTTGTAAGAATTAGTATTTCTTTGCAAACATGAAAAGACTGACTTTGAATATTCTTTTTAATAAAAGTGGTCTCGTCATCATCTTGTGGAGTTAGGCAATGTAATGCCAGTAGTTGTAGTTTCCTAGTTGACACTTGTTGTGTCTGATAAAGGTCATTCTCAGGACTGGGATGTTTTAACTGAGCTTAAATGACGTCTTCTGCTTCAGGTGGGACAGTTAGCGACAGACTGTTACATTAAGAGTCGCATAATTTCATGTTTCAATATTAGATATCAGATATTGTATTCTGCACACATGTAGAGACAAGTGTGAACTCACATCCAGATGCAAGTTTGCGTCATTCTTTATATGAGTCAGGAGCAGAATCCAGGCTGACTGTACTGTTGAGTTGATTGAGTTTAATCTCTGGCCTGGTGAAGGAAGACCGATGCAGCGTGATTGTCTGAGGAATTTCCAGACAGTTTAGCTTCTTCGTCCCTCCTACATAAGATGCAAGGAAAAGAAATGAGACATCTCTTCCTCCACCCTGTCATTTGAAGTATCTCTTCATTTTAATGACAGGCATCATTAACCTGCATTTGGTATTTGTTGTTTTGATGATGAAAGACGAAGTATCCAGGCTATCTATCTGTCTGTCTCTCTGTCTATCTGCAGTATATATACAGTAATATCTAGTCTAGTACCTGATTCACATGGATTTTCATCCTAATGATATTTAATTTAAACATTTATTGCTTAACTCAGTAATAATCAATGAAAAGAATGACTGCTGTCTCAAATCAGTCTGACCAGCTGCAGCGTTCAATCACTAACAGATATTCAATAAAGAGGGTTGTCGATCCAGTAAAACACAACAACAAGCCTCTAATGTTACTTTTTTAGTTGGTTCCAGTGTTTTTTCATCATTCACTCCAGGCAATATTGCTGTATAAACACACTCTAGCATTAACAGCTACGACAAAAAAAGCCCCAGAAAATACTGCTGTCAATTGGTGAAGTATGACAAATGTTATGAGAACTAAAGACACATTGGTCCCTGAAGCACCTTAAAGTGAGAATACTTAATGGATGTCAGGTCATTACAATTAAAATTGAAAATGTATTCATAAATAATGGTTATTCTGCTGAGCAGCAGTACACAATGCTTAATAGAAGACAGACAGGAATGAAAAGGAAAATCAACCACACGTTGTACCTGTGTTGCATGTTTGTCTATTTTACTTGTGGCTGCTGGAGTTTTATGGTTTTGTAGATTATCTCTTGGATTATTGGTGAGGAAATGGGAACATTTGAGTCATCCTGATCCTTTAACAATTAGCTGGAGATCTCACCAGCAATGGAATTTCATGGTTTTCTGCATTAATTTGTTTTAAAATGTGATCTGATCTTTAGCTAAGTCACTCAAACTTTTTGAGTTTGCGCCGCACAAGAAGAATGTGCTTATGTGAGCCATGCCTCACCAAAAGAAGCTTTCAGGGGATCTTCGATCAAGAATTGTTGATGTACATAAAACTGGAAAGGGTTAAAAAGTCATTTCAAAGAAATCCACTAGTCTACAATCTACAAATGGAGACACTTTGGGACTGTGGCTACTCTACCGAGAAGTGTGTGGCCAATCAAAATGACCACAAGAGCACAACAAACATTCATCAGTGAGGTAAAGAAACAACCCAGCCAGAGATTTGATGGCATCATTGGAACTGGCTAACATCTGTGTTCATGAGTCTGCAGTAGGTAAAACATTAAACAAGTAGGATGTCTATGGCAGGACACCACGAAGGAAGCTGCTGCTTACTAAAAAGATCATTGCTGCACGCCTGAAGTTTGCAAAACAGCACATTGACACTCCACAGCAGTATTGGAAAAATGTTCTGTGGACTGATGAAACTATATTGAACTTTCTGGAAAGAACACACAGCACTACATCTGGAGTAAAAAGACGTCTGCGTTTTGGAGTGGTCAGATCAGAGCCTAGACCTCAACCCAAAAGAGATGCTATGGGACGACTTGAAGAGAGCCACATACATGAGACGTCCAAAGAATATGACAGAGCTAGCTTTAGGCAGATTATATTTGTTAATACTCTTGACTTAGATGACGATTAGATCACATTTTATGACAAATTAATTCAGAAAACCATGAAATAACAAAAGGTTTACATACTTTTTCTTGCCACTGTATGTATGTTTGTCCTTATGCATCTACCAACACCAACAGTTGATTTTTTAAGCTCAGTGCCTCATTTTATTCTGTGTTTATTTATTTATTTATTTATTTCTTCTTCTCAAACACATATACAGTACACACACACACACACACACACACACACACACTGCAGAGACAAGATGTGTGAAATGTGTTTACAGTAAGACCAGAAGCTTAGTGTATGCTGCGTTAAGAGGAGAGCAGAATGAGCAGTTTTTCTCCAAGGAAATATCTGGAAAGAGATTGGACAGCTACAGCAGTATCACAGATAGTACACGGTAAATGAGCTTAGGCTGTGCTAGTCAACAAGGAGATCTCACAATCTCTGTCTCTCTGTTTTTTTTTTTAATATTTCTGTCTCTGCTCTCATTCATCCATCTTTCAATATGCATTTTTACCATCACTCTTTCCCTGTTGCTCACTGATGTTATAACAGATCCATCTTGAGGGAGAGACAGAGAGAGAGAGAGAGAGAGAGCAGGAGATACAGTATCCCTGTGTATTTAACTGTGGGTGCATGTGTGAATGCGTCTGTGTGTGTGTGTGTGTGTGTGTGTTTGTGACTGCCACTGTAATGCATGCCCGCCTTCTAGGCTGGGCATAAATCATCATTAGAGATGGCAGGGGTGTGTGTGTGTATGCATGTGTATACATGTGTACTCAAACAAGCCGTCTGCAGCAACTGTAGCTCTCTACGCTCAACAGGCTGTCTTATTGTTACTGCTCCAATGCTCTGTTCCACTTCGTTTCCAAGGTTTCCGAGACCTGGGACTGCTGTGAAACACACACAATCACACACACACACACACACACACACACACACGCAGACACCTACGCACATGCTGCCCTGTCTCTGAGAATGGGTGACCTTGCACAGAGATGAGAGACTGGTTGATAAACTCTAGTGAGAGAGTGTTTACTCCACTGCCATAAAATAGCTTGCACAGGGCTAGCAGGCAAGTAGCTGGTGAACCGGTTTTAACACATTATGGCCTCTGCAGAGCAGCCATTTTTACCATCTGACAGCAGAGAAGCTGCATCAGTGTGCACCAATGCTGTGCCTTCATGATTTAAATGCAACAGCAGACAAAAGAAATCTTCTACACCCGGTTGTCTAATAGTGTCCCTTTAATTAATTACAGTAACTTCCTTTTTAATCCATGGTTAATTTGATTACATTCACAGCCCATGCATGGATGCCAATCCAAAAGCTGTCGCTACATGGAACACGCATGATGGTGAATTACAGACGAGGTGTCGGTTCACGTTAAGGGGATATTGGGTGGAAAAGGGAAAAGAAGAAACCGGTGGTATGGTTTGATTGATCGGTTCTCCCCTGTTAAACAGTCCACTCACAGCTTACTCATTTGTGTCAGACGATGCTGTGAATTGATCTTAAGAAGAAGAAGCCAAAAAATGGTCTCTCACCCACACCCTCGCACAGTAATAGATGAAGCTGGTGAAGCAGCAGGAGGCGGACGTACAGTTAAGAGTTGTTTTAGGATTGTTAACGACGGTGTCCTGCTGCGCCCTCTAGTTACCGCAATCAGCTGCATTCATCAGCAAGCTCACAGAGAGAAAGACACATGAGAACAGTCGGCCTCTCTCCTCTCAGTGCCTTTTTTTTTTCTTTTCTTCTCATTGCAGATCCCTGTGTGATTTGTATGTCAGTCAGTGTCAGATGCTCCGTGCTAGTCCTCTCAGCTTTTTTGGCTTAGTATTAATGTGTTTTGTTATCTCTTTGGATATTTTTCAGCATTCAAAACACTGACAATCCCTCAGCTTCTGGCTTTATTCACCTGGCAGGCCTCCAATACTTTGACTATACTGTGTGTGTGTGTGTGTGTGTGTGTGTGTGTGTGTGTGTGTGTGTGTGTGTGTGTGTGTGTGTGTGTGTGTGTGTGTGTGCGTGTGTGCGTGTCTGTGCAGTTCTGTGCCTCTGCCAGTCCCTGTGTTAAGGGAGGTATCACATCTGACAGTTTATTTTCCCTCCCTTTTATTTGCATTCCAATTTTCATTTTTTTTATGTGTGTGTGTGTTTGCGTCTCAATACTTGTGTTAAAGGAGGCGGTAAAGACTCCTCCACAGATCCACTATGTTCTGTGAACCTTCTGAACAGCTGTGTGTGTGTGTTGGACGCCAGGCAAAGGAAAATCAATGGTATTAATTTGCGAAGGCACTGGTGTGAGCTGAGGCAATCTGCTGGACACTGGGAGTCACACTTTGCTCTGATTTACCACACACACCAATACGCAAGCAAACACACACACACACACACATCTAACTCCTCTCCAACCCCACCTTCCCAAATCACACCTTCCTTCCTCTCTTCTCCACTTTGCTTTGCATTCAGAGACAATATCGGTTTACAGTTTGGGACACGTTGGAATGTCATGCCTCACTGGCCGCTTTGCTTTTTTTACTCTCTCACACACACACAAACACACACACACACACACACACAACTCTCCCCCAGCCTCCCTAGCTCGCTTGCTCCCTCTCTTTATCGTGGTACAGGTAATTAAAAGGCAGGCTGCTCCACAGTGGCAGGAGGGAGGAGAGGACTGGAGGGAAGGGCAGAGGAGAGTCACACATCTACACCACCACACAGTACAACTCCCTCTGTGACAATACACATGAACCACATTGTCACATGTGGAGAACGGTCAGAGTATTTGCAGCAGCGGTGGAGAACACATTAGTTTGCACTAACTGGTGTGCAATTAGCAAAACCTTCATTTAATAAATTGTGGTTCATGAAGGTTCTGGGTTTTTATTATGTCACAATTAATAAACTTAAGTAGATGCACAACGTACTTAATGAGAGAACTTGACTTGACTCAAAGCACTTCCTGTGACAAACGACACTCACTGTAAATATACAGTGTACACAACACATGATTAATTACAGTAAGAAATTTCATGTCTTTGTGTATTTATTTCGATTTTGTTTGTCAAAAATGTTGCATAAAGTCAATAAATAAACATATATTCCTTTCTGAATGTAGCTGGTGAATCCACTATGGAGCTCAGTCCAAAGATAGTCGGAGGGCAGTATAACAGGTGGGGTGGCCATTTTATGGAAAAGGAAATCTGATCATTTAATTGAAGTGATCAGAAGGTTTCTGTTTTATCAATAAGCTATTTTATCTTAGTTTTAGTCAAGCTTTAGTCAGTGGAGCCCTGTGGTAATTTTTATATCATTCAGTCATGTTTTACTTCACCTTTAATGATACTTATATGGACTTTGTTTTAAGGGCTTTAATAATGTATAGTGGGTAAAAGAAATAGTGATGGTAATAATGAATACGCAGATATGAACACAATGCTAAAAAATGCTTTGAGATGGGGACTGTGTCTCTACTTTATTCATCATGGCGTCCTTCTACCTGTATTTATGTTGTTGGAAATATAAATGATGATGTTAGCGATGCACGCCAGCGATCAGGGCACACACCTTTGTGGCTTATTCACTGCATATGTACATTTGATGCTGAAGCCACAGAGACAATCTACGATCTGACGAGAGCTGATCATTTATTTACGATTAGTATAAATGATGACAATTCACCTTTGGTATTATCTGTGGATTGCAAAATAAGTGAAGGGAAATTAAATTAATTTAACTTAACTAAGGTGGATCTTAGAGAATACTCATGTCTAACTGATTGCCTGTTGGTAAGGATTAAATTACCAAAAGATGTCAGTGTGTGTTGGTATAGTACTGAAGAATCCACAGCACAGTAAGGAGCTACAGTTTGCTCTTCTTTTTGAGTTGTAGAATCTCTTAATGAAAAAGGTGGACCTTCATTTGAATATAAGAAGCATGCTAATGTGCGTTTTACATATGCCCTACGATTTAAAAGAACAAAAGGAGGTCTGACTCGCTTGCTAGGAACCTGCAGTGACTCCGAGTGGCCTATAATGACAGTATGAGCTCCAAGAAGCTCTACATTTGTTGGTGATCTATGTGCAGATTGACGGTTTGCAAATAGTATTATTGTGGGTTTGATTGACCCTTAGATAAGCTCCACTAGATACATATGGATGATACATACTAAGTGTATGTCAAGTCTAAAGAATTCACCAACTAGGAAACGAAATAGAAAAGAGTTTGGCCTGTTAGACGTCTGACACTTATCTGTCTGTGTCTGGCATTATTACAGTCTACATTAAAGAGCATCTCATTCCCTGGGCTAGAATTCACATAGCCACCTGCCATGAACTCCAAACCGAGTCCATTATCATGTTTTATGAGTTATTAAAACCAACATCATACAGATATTTTTCAATGTGACAACCAAACCTGCATTTGATGAACTCAGTGGGACATTTTTCATCTTTTTTATGATGTTTGATGATCTCAGTGATGGTTCCGATGAATAAGTCTGTCGTTTAATGTAGAAGTACACATTAGGACAGCAATGTGCCTACATTACGCCAAGCTATTTATTATGGCAATTAGGATGCATTTTCAGCTTAGTGGTGGATGTTTGGGACATTTACAAACTAAATGAGCTGCCAATCTCCATTATAGCATCAGTATTTATCCTGGGATTTCATTTACGTACACTGACTATGATAAAACCCTCCTTTGTCACAGTTATGAGATTACACACACACGCGTACACACACACACACACACACACACACGCAGTTATGAGATTTAAGTACACACACAGAAAATGCACACTGCTCGCTCGCTTTATCTCTTCATGTGTCCTGCATCACACCAGACATAACTAATCCACTGTAGAGTGTCTTAATCCAATCAGACCTGTTGTTTACTGAACCGGGACACGGAGGGCCACCGCTCTGATACTGTTAAACATGTGCACACAACAGACTCCCACACTTTGACACAAGACATAGCCTTGCATTGCTTTATTGGTTTATGTACAAAGCCTGTGCATGCTGTGTTATTGCAAGTTGTATTTGGTAGAACTCAGCAGGTCGGTTATAGAGATGTGTGCTATTAATCCCCATGTTAGACACTGATTTGGTAAAGAAATTAAAAGTGAACAGTCAAAAAGTTAAATAAATACGGTATATATTTATATATATAAATAAACTTAATAACTTCCCAGATGAAATGACTGGAATTGTGGTGTAAAATCAGCAGAAAATCAACGAAGCATTGCAATCAGACTTGAAAATTTGCAACCTGGGAATTACAGAAGCTATCACAATTTGATCATCACGTGTGCAAAGACAGTGAAACACAGTTCATTGCACTGATTAACAACTTCATTCTTTTACACGATACACGTTATCTTTATTGTCTATATTTGTAGTTAAACTGTTGCACTACTATATAATAATTTGTGCATTATATTTGTTATCTTGTATTGTTAACATGTTCATTTTATTTAATAGGTGAATAATTGACCCTGAAATTGTGACGGATATCAATAATTTCAAATATTCTTTTAAAAAATGGGATGATTTGACAGTTGACAGTCACTCCTGTCAACTCCTTTCACGGTGATTAGAATCCTGTTGCTGATCACGACTGACTCACATGAAATGCGACTTCTGTTTTTAATAATAAACAATGCAAAGCTACCAGGTGGTGGTTGTGTGGCACTGAGTTATTACTCCCACTCTTCCGTATCTCACATGGTGTTAAGATGCTTTCGTTTTATCTCTGAGCTTGGATTGAGTGCGCGGTGCTCGTCTTTGCTTTACCCTCTCACTTCTGTCATTCTTCTGTCATGAGCCCAGTCACAGTTTTTTCCTTCTTCCATCACACAAATCTCACCCTGCTGTCTCGCAAACTAGAAATACTGAAAGATGGAAGAAAACTTTTAGGTGATGTACTGGAATGATTTTGGGTGTGTTGACTCGTCATTGACTATTTGCTGTGGGGATGTGGATTGTTGATTACTGATGTTGTGTTATAGCTTTTCTCGCTGTCATCTCAGCCACAGAGAAAAATTATTTTTTCTCCAGTCTGCTTTCATCTCAGGGACCTTAGCCTCTTGCCTGTTATTGAATAGCTGAGGAGTCATTTTCTAGTCCTTCTTTCGGGAAGAAGAAACTCACACAAGACAAATGGTCCAATTCTACTTTAACAGGCCCATTCATATTGTAATAGAGCGCTGGAACAAAGAAAGGAGTGAGCCAGGACATTAGGAAAGGCACCGTCAGCCCTACTCACTGTGTTTGACACTGCATGAACGCGTGCACGTGTGTGTGTGTGTATGTGTGTGGGAGGGGGAGGAAAGTGAGAGAGAGAGAGAGAGAGAGGTTTTCCTCTTTAATTCTCTCTGTTGGAGATGTACTACCTCCGGGATATTCTGCCATCTGATCCACTTTAGTAGTGTGGAAAACAGCCAGGGCATCTTTTCAATTACAGAGAAATGGATAGTGTGTGTGTGTCCATGCGTGTATGCTTGCATGGGTCTGGGAGTGTGTGTGTGTGTGTGTGTGTGTGTGTGTGTATAGACAGAGAGACACAGCAAGTCACAGAGAGAGAGAGAGAGAGAGAGAGACAGAGAGAAAATAGAAAAAAGAGGTTTTGAGAGGAAGCATAGCGCAAAACAGCAAAAGTGTAAGCCAAGAAAAGGCTGTATTCATCTATTGCTGGCTGGAGACTCGTCAAGAGGCAAGAGACCAAGTGCAAGATGAGAGGAGAAGTGGGATAGACGAGAGAGGGAGGTGGAATAAAAGGGGTTTGACATGGAGGGAGAAAATACTGCTCCCCCTCTGTCTTTAAGCCCAGCAATAATTTAAAGCTTCGGCCCTGTGAAGCCTTGGATCCACATTGACTGGTCATCTTAAATCAAATCAGGGCACTGAGCTGGCTGCTCAGTGTGTGTGTGTGTGTGTGTGTGTGTGTGTGTGTGTGTGTGTGTGTGTGTGTGTGTGCGTGCACACGTGTTTGTGTGTTGGTTCATACACAGAGAGCGTTGGTTTGCTCTGAATTATTGACAGTGGAGAATAATTGATTGGTTCACCTTCAGGCCTATCAGCCTCCATTTGAGCGCACCACCTCATAAGAGAATGCCTCCTCCTGTTTTATTCTCACTCCCTCACACTCTGGCTTTGTTATTTCATTCATTTATTTCTTTTTCTAGTTTTATCTCCTTTTCTCTTTGTTTAAATGTCTACCATCCAACATCTTAAAGTATGGCCATGTTATTTTTGATTAGTTCGGCCTCACTCTGCCTCCGGTGTTAATCTGTATTCTGTAATCCAGCAGATTCAGTTCACTGTAGCAGCCGGTTCATCTTAAGCTAACACTCATGTGTAATTTAGAAATTCTGAAATTCCCTCTGCGTGTTCATGTGATACGTTCAAAAACAGAGACAGAGAATTGATATAGTATTACATTATTGATATATTATTATATAATAGATATATTTGAACTCATAAAACTACTGAGAAAGATTCAATACTGGATTCAGATAAGATAAAATTCAGTTCTTCATTTATAATGTACTCACAGTACCTTACCATTGACCATACACCATAACCTGTTTTCCTTTGTCTTTTGTCACTCTCTTTCTCTGCTGGGACAGCTCTGCCCCTGACACACTCTGCAGCATGTGATCAGTCACTGCTAGCTATAGTGCACCGGGACATGCATCCAATCAATAATGTGACTTTGCACGGCCGTGACACACAACCACTGCCCTGACATGCATGCACACACACTAATACACACACGACCAGAGGCACCCACACGCTGGGCCGACGTACACCCTGCTGCTTCGACAGGCCGGAGATGAGGTGAGAATGGATAGATAGATAGGGAGATGAATGGATGGATAGGGGAGCGGAATGAAGGTAATGGAGAGAGGTGACTGTTGCTGGATCACTGTCAGTGATGATGGAGTCCTGCACTCTATTGTGTTTTAGGCCTTACCGAGAGCTGGACTCTTTATGGTAAGTCTCCAGCTGTGGATTTTTACGTCCTCCATAACTCTGAAGGCTATAGAATGAGGTGCCTGGCAGCTCGTTCAATTTAAAACCCAACAAAATATAGAGCTCAATTATCAGCTTACTGTGCAAATCTCCTAGTCACAGAACGCTCGCTGCATCTCTCGAGTTGTTTGGAGCTTGTTTCAGAGCCGCCATGAACCATCTTTTCCCCCTTTCTCTACAGCATAAATGCCAACATGGCAGACTATAATAGCCTCTATTGAAAGCAGAGTGTGGCTCTGATGCCATAAAACTATGCAATTCAACTAATATCTATGCTTATTACACAGACCCTGTGCAGTTTCGACGGTTGCATTTGAAACCGTTGAAACTCCCCGAGCACGCAAGTGATAGAATATCACAGCACAAGCTACACACTCTGATTCAGCATTATTTCAGCTACAAAGGCGACGCCGCAAATCCCTTACTGGCAATTCTCAATTCTCTTTTCTTAGGTTAGTATCAACAGCCTGCACCCTCTGCTTGTTGTATCCATATCAGCGTTGTGCTGATGGGATGCATGCAATACTCTTATGTGTTATGCAAATATGGGAACCTGGATTAGACCAATCAGAGAGTTAGGATAGTGTAATCCTCTCTCCTGTACACTTCATTATCATATTCACACCACAGCAGTAAAGGCCTCTAATAATCCCTGTGGCTCAACCTATGTCAGTGAAATAGAGAGACGGAGCGTGAGACAGGGAGGGACACGTGGAGGCGTCCACGGAGCCTCTCCTCACCCACTGCTTTCTCCTCTGAATGTGCTGACTCCATCAGAACACCTCACAGCTAACAGAGAAGTCAATTAACCCGCATATATCTCTACTCACTCACCTTGTGCGTGGTTGCGGTGTGTTTGTAAATGTGTGCGTAGCCTCCTGTGCGTCTGCGTTCGGTCTGTTTGAATGACAGGAAATGGCGAGCCTTAGCTCGTCACCACAGTGGGAAACAGAAACGACACACACACAGAGATAAGCACACAAAGCCGCACAAAAGTAAGTCCACTCTATCTTTGTCAGGATAATTAATCATTAAAATGTATTTCTCCAAAATGTGTTTGTTTTATGAGCTCCCTGCATCCCGCTGCTAGTGTGCATTGCTTTTGCTGTCACACAGTGGCGGGAGAACACCACGCCTCCACGGGTTAGAATTATTAGATGGTCATCAGTCTCCGTTTGGTGTCTTTATGTCTTAACTGTGACAATATGGAGAGGCAGAAAGAGAATGGGTAATTGAGACAGACTCAGTGAGAGTGAGAGAAACCACTACAGTACGTGCCACCAGAGGTAATTAGCAGAGCAGCTGTTTGAAGGGGGGGAAGCTGTAGCCGTGACACAGCAGGAAGGAGCTGGGGGAATAATTAGTTGGTAACACCCGTCAAGCTCTCACAAAGGGTAGATGTGTTATTCTACTTCTGCTCTCCACAGAGAAACACCAGACCTCCGCACACGGTCCAACACCTCCCGACTTATAGCCTGTAAATCCGTCCAGTTAGAAATGGGCTGTCACGTGAAGATTATGTGTGTGTATCTATCATGTATCCGCTCCAACGGCCATATTTAGAGCATGTTAATTGGGTATTGATCGCAGTGCAGTCAGTAATGTTGTATGACAATTTCAGGTGAGTCCACTGGCGGTGGCGTGCCAGCATATTTGTGCGTGCACGTGTCTTTCTCCTTTTGTCAATAACCACAACACCATATTCAATCAAACCACCTCAGTGGAAAACATGCTTTGTTTCTCTCTGTACCTCGATCGATGCACTTCAGTTCAACCAGGCTGCGCGACCAAAATACAGAAAATTTAAATACAACAAACCAATTTAACTCAGGCAGATGACATTTTGTTCTTCTTTTGTCCTAGAATGGATTTCAAACAGCAGGATAGTCTATAATTTATTCTTTTATTTGCCTATGTCGGCTTTTGCATTGTTTTTTTACTCTGTGGTTTGAAGCTTTCATTGAACCAGTAGCACATTCTGAATAGACCAGTGGTGATGTGGGGGATGCAACAGGAAAAATGTTGATTTATTACATGGTGAAAATACTGTACAGATATGATCACTTACACCTTCTATTTAGACCGTAAGGAACTGACTTTAAATTCAATGATGTTTGTTAGTTCTCACTTAATGCTTTAAAATCGTATCACTAACACACTATAATTAAATTGTATAATAGAGATGACTTTATATTGCATCAATATAAGTATTTTATAGCTGTATTATAAATGTGTATATTGGCTGGTTCTGTCATTGTCACTACTATTGTCCATTATTTGCTTGGGCAGCAGGACTGTATTCTCCTCCATTTAGATGGTTTAAATTAAATTGAATCATGTATATTTAACATATTCTGACATTTGAACATTGTAATAACAGTTTGCATTGTGGCCCTCTGAGTGCAGCTGGATTGATGTTCCTCCACAGTCACTCTGTAGTGCAGGGAGTCATCCACGAAAAACCTGGCTGTACAGAAGCAAATAAAGTTACAGAAGCCATTGTCATCCGTCTTCATACATCCACCGCTGTAGCAGTAACCTGGTTATGATGCACCTAACCACTGTTGTGTCATATCGCCAGTGTCACTTCATCTGCCTTCCAGACATTCACTGTCTTTTCAGAAAACACTTAAACCTTTTTTATTTCTTTCACGGAGCAGCACTTGAGCTGCTGAAATGAAACTGGATAAATGAATTTTACTAATGCAACTACGACAGTCAAAGTGTACTGTACACTAACGATCGGGTTCAGGTTACTTTATTTGTACCTGTGGGTAAATTTGTCTGGCTGCATAATGTTTCATATGGCTTTGTTTGACAAACACTATAAAATTTTGTACAGAATAAAGAAGAAAAGTCATTTAGAGCCGAGTCAGTTAAACGATGTAAAACCTGACAATCTGATTAGATTTTAAATATAGGTATGCAAATCATGACACCAGAAAAAATGAAAAGTCAGTTCAATAAAAGGATTTGTCAGTGTGGAAATAGACAGATTCCTTAAAACGAAAGGTTGATGTCCTTATTTATTATTTCCATACACATCTTTGAAATGAAGGTGCTGTAAATGAATAGCATGGAGTTTTGTAGAATACATTTAGCACATTGGAAACAGTGTATATCCATGTTGCTGTATAATTACTTTCACTGCATTGCACTGTGTGTCTTCCTTGTTTGATTTGACCCTGGTGGATGAGGAACGACATGAGGAAAAGTCCCAAAGGACACACAAAAAGAACCCAAAACTCCAGTCACATGACTTCATCAAGCTTTTTTAGGATTTAAAAACTTTTTAAGAGGCTGTTTCCAAAACTTCAACTGACCTAAAAACGGCACGGCGGTTAGTTGCTTTTTTCCGGGGTGACTTCGCCAAATTCAGTTTTCCTCTGAATATACTGTTGCTCTGACTATCCGAGCTTTGTCGCATCCAATACAAGCTCGTCTTCCCTCTGCCTCATCTCATTCCCCGTCTCCATTGTGGAGAAGTGCCTCTCCATTTCAGCATCTAGTCTATGAAAAGGCTCCATGGTGTGTTGACTCTGCAAGAAAGCCTGTCAAGTTTGTGTCCACTGCGAGTCCCTTTTTACTGTGTTGAAGCATTTAGCAGCTGCTCTCTTTTCTCCCCCAACACTCCCTCCGAGTGGTTAAAGGGGGTGTGTGTGTATTTCCTCGCCCTAAGCATTCTCTACCTAGAGATTACCCTTCATTTTGCAGTGAGCCACTAGAGCTGCTGACACAGCTTCTTCCTGTAGAGAAACTTTGCATATGTATTGACTCAGAGTGTGTGTGTGTATGTGTGTGTCGCTCCCCTTCCCTCCACAGTACAGGGCGATGTTATGGATACTGTAGCTTGCATTTGACACTGTCACACCTCTTCATTTCATTGATTACTCTTCACTGTCACACAAGAGATGTGTAGTTACTGTACTTTGTATTTTACCTTGCAGCGTTAGATCTGTTGAGGTTGTTCACAAGTCCTTCAAAGCCCTGTTATTGTTATGGTGTGTGTAAGGCGGTGGACATAAATGTGTATGTATGACTGTGTATGCATGATGCCGTGGGACTAGTTTTATTCCCAGCGCTCTGAGGCAGCAGTCAAACAGGTCATAAATATACAGGAGCATCTGTCTGAGGTGCACACACATACGTACTGACCCAGCAACTGGAAGGGCACTTTTTTCCTCCCCTGACAACGCTGACACCTCCCAGTGGGAGACCACATTGTTATGGCAACCGGGACAGTTGGATTTGCATATTCATGAATACTAATCAACGTGCTGGGAGAGAAACAGAATGTTAAAACTTTTTTTTTTTCCTCAGGCCATATGGTGGACAGTGCTCAGGAAGGGACTTGAGTTCACTTTGAATTTGTTTATTCATGTTATTATAGGAAGGATGAAGGGAAGGGCTGAGGGGTAGGACATTTCTGCTGAGTGTTTGAGTTTATGTTGGAGTCAGCCATTGATAGTTGGGGACAAAAAAGTAGAGGAATGTGATGGTGGGGTCACAGCAGAAAAGAAAAGTTATTCTTCTTTCTGCTTGTTTTTGCGAAGTTGTAGTTTCAGCCCTGCTACTGACAGCGTGGGTCTCTACACAGATAGGACAGTTCCACTTTAATCCTCTTCTACAGTCGGGCTGAGTGCAAGTGGCAGGATTGTTTAATCTTACAGGACTTAATAATGGGTTGTGTGTTCCTTTAACGCGCACTTTAACAGAGTCACATCATTTTTTTTAAGTCCATAGGGTGCAACTGTTCAATTATGAAAACAATCTGCAGGATGAGTCAGACCGAGTAGATGCTGTTATTGTTATGGCGTGTCTCACCCTCAGGAAAGCAGCGAGAAAGTCAAAGGTCAAACGTTTTAATAAGAAGTAAAACTCGGCTTTGTGAAACTGGGGAGCTAATTCAGTAGTTAAAGAGAGGGAAAACAACCTGACAGCCTGTCTCTTTGAATCTAACTTTTATTTTTATCCCCTCTTGTATTTTACCCCACTAACACTGAACTCTGCTAACAGTTCTTCTGTCTCCATCCTCCTGACTCGGTCTTCCTGTTTCACTGTACCATCTTCTCTCCCTCTTTCCTTCCAGCACCCACAGCTGCTCATGCCCACCTGACAAAACAATTTTTATCATTTGCCCAGGGCTGACTGCTGCTTTTAAGCATGCTGTGTACTTCAGATCATGCACACACACTGAATAATTCCAAAATGTTGTCACCACCACTAAAATTATAATTGCCACCTTTCCAATTGGAACAGAATAGATGAAAGTGCTCCTGCAAGTTTTCAATTCCTTAGTGCACAGCACAGGTGCATACACACACACACACACACACACACACATACGCAGAAGAGTGCAGGAAAGAGGATTCCCCGGAGATTGTTGCTCCTCAAACAGGAGACATTTACAAGTGTTCCATCTCATCAGGCCCCCTCTCTCCCAGCTCTCCCAACCATCACAGAGGAAGGAGTACAGGTTAAGTTGTGTGAAATAACCGTGACAGCACATGCAAATTCGCCGCAGTCTACCCACAATGCAATCTGTCAATCTCAAAGCCTATGCATCTCCTCCTTTTTTAGGTGTTACTATGTGCCTAATCAAAATTAACCTTTTTGTTTTTTTGGTGCCATCAGGATGTAAGTAGCTGTGCTTCAGGCTGTTCAGTTTCAGTCTGTATCTCATCTAGCCAATCGTAGCCCCTGGGCCTTTTTTGCTTGTTCATTTTTTTTCATTGTGCACCCGCATGTGTATGTATGAGTTGTCATTTGCATGTTTATGCAAACCCTCTTTTCTGAACAACAACGTACACATCCCTAAGAGCGGTTTCACTGAACCAAGTGCACTCCTCACAAATAAATGATATGCTTCTTCTGTGTGTAAACATTCTTATGGTCATACTTACAGTATCTGCAGGATTAGGTGGATTCTTGACAGCCTTTCTAGGAGTTTGTGTATTTTCTAACAGAAATTCTTGATTTTTGGTTGAAAATACACCAACTTCATTCTCTCTTACTGATTATCTTTCACCTCCCCAAATTCTAATTTGTACTTAGACTAATTATCTGATGAGATGTATTTGCTGTACAGCTGCACACAAGGCTTTCTGTCCGACATCACTCTTCACGTGCAGTGCTCCACCATGCCTCTTCATTGAAGTCGTGTATGATGTTGCGCCTATTATTTCACAGTGTCCCACAACGCAGCTAGAGTCAACGCTGTCACTGCACACAGGGAAACATGTCTTATACACTTTCTCACACAGGAATCACAGATATGAGCACAAGAACAAACAAGCAGGAAACTACCTCATCGTTACACAATCAGATTTTGGTCATTACAATTCATGTGACGAATACTGTGTGTTATATTGAACACTGAGTTCTACTACTGTACATGCTTGGCAAGGCGTTGTGTTTATTTTGTGCGTGTGATTTAAGTAGTGCCATGTCCCCAGCCTCTTTTATTTGCCTGTTTGGTGTTTGTTGTCACAAGCCTAATTTACATGATGATATCAACTCATTATGGTCTTTACCAGGGTTGATGAATGTAGATTATGCATCTTGGTACTCGGATACTTGCCGCAGCGGTTGCACATGTACATACACATGCCTACAAACGCACACACCGATATCTTAAATGAATATGTATGTCCTGCAGAAGGGCAGAGAAGAAAGATGAATAGCAGTGCTGCTGTACACACTGTTTTACTGTCTCATCCAGTCAGAGCAGAATGAAGTAGCACAGAAGGAAGGGGGTGGTGGGGGGTTGTTGAGGAATGTCATCTTTTCTCTGTAGCATTATTCACCATGTACTGCATCTTTCTTTAATTCCTCACCTTGTCCCAGTGGGGCCTTTCTTTACTTTCTGTTTCTTTCGTCTCACATACCTCAGCAGAGATAACAAGCTAATGTGATGAAGCCAAATGAAGACAAGTGATGGCAGCAGAGGGATGATGATGTCAGGATTTCTAAAAGCGGACTGACCAAGAAAGAGGAAGATAAATGACTCTGGCATATTCATAACAAACCTGTTGCACTATCATTTCCCTTTAATGGCTTTTAGTAATTAGAATAGACCCTGCTCTTTACTTTTCAGTCTCCCTCTACTTCTCACTCTACACGCCTATCTCTTGATCACTGTGCTTGATGAAGTGATACAAAGCAGAGCCAGTTGGAGCAGACCAAGCAAGACAGACAGGGAGCGAAAATAAGCAAAGAAAGTCTGGATTTAGATGGTGTGTGTGTTTTTTTTTTTTTTTTTTTGGCCGCTGTGCTCTGTTACCAAGCAACAAGCAGAAAAGTCCTGAGTCACTGGCTTTCTGTGGTGAAAGCAGCTGACCTCACCAAGGCTGAGGTGAAAGGTCAACACAGACCTCCTTCCAAGAAAATATTGACTTTAAGTAAGTAAAGCAACTGCAGAAGACAGTCAGGAAACACTGACGATGTCAGGGCTCTGGATTCTGTGCTCATTTGTAACAGGATGGGAGTGTGCATGCATGGCAGCGTATGCTTCTCTGTGTGCCTGTGCTTATTTGTGTCCTTTGGGGCGACAGTATTTTGTTGTTGTGCAAGTACGCACAGTTTGCATTTGTGTGTGCACGTGCATAGTGGTAGTGACCGAGTTAACCCTGTAGCGTGTGAATCTGAATTATTCATAGTGCGAAAGCCCACGAGACCCTCCATCCTCAGCGTTACAAATGACTACCCTCCTCCTTGTATGCAGACGCAGACTTCACGCTTCAGTATCTGGACAGCGAGGGTAGTGGGTCTATGTTTATTTTATGTCTTTACATGTGTATAAACTTCCCATGTGCCACAAATTATGCGCTGGGATATAAATTATAGTGCCACTGTTGGATGGCCAATGCAGCCACTGCAACAGTCAAAACACGAATGCTGTTGTAAGCTGAGAAGCATTTTAACATTATTCATATAGTTATTGGGTTTTAAACAGCGAAAGGTCACAAAGCACTGCACAACAAGGTTGCAGTGGGATTTGGATCCAGCTGGACAAAGCAAATTTGTTATCCTGAATATGTTAATTTAGCGTTTAGCATAATTGTTGCAGGAGTAGGATGGTTGAAATCCTGAAGAAGGAGGTAGGTGACTGACAGTGCGCAGTCACAGTTAGGTGGTTTTAGAAATAAAGAAACTAGATGAAGGAAATGAGAGAAGAGGGAAGGCTAATATCAGAAAGACTCTACAATACTGTACGTACAAAAACTGAAAAAATGATATTCAGCTGAACTAGAGGTGTTAAAGTAAGTAGCATTACTCGAATACATAAACAGAATTTTGTACTCAGCTGGAATATTTTCCATCTTATGCTATTTTACATTACTTATCTAGTGGTGTATTTCCATCATTGACTATTCAGATGCTGATTTATTCTTTGTAAATCTCTGTGTTTGTGTAATTGCGCAGCAAACTAAATTCCATGAGCGTTGTATGTACATGCTTGTATGCTTGTTTTTCACACTTTCTCTCTGGAAATACAGTAAATCGAGAGTCAACATTTCCTATAGTGAGCTGTAAAAATGCTTTTACTGGTCCTCTGATCAGAGCTATTAATCAGTGGCAAAGCAGACAGACGGTGGGTGTACGGTGACTCAGCTCCTTCCTCGTTGTGTCTCATTGCATGTGGGTTGGCCGGCAGCTCCCTGCAGTCCTAAAGATTGACGAGGAAACCTTCAGTGGGCCTTGATGATGACTCATAGAACATATTCCAGTCGTGATTCTGCTAGGATTCGAGTCGGATCACACACACGAGCACAGTGCACTACGCTCCTTCCTCATCGTGTGGCCCTGGGGGCTGATTTGATGGTTGAATGAAGTGCTCATTAATAGCTGCACATAAGTGCATGCTCGGATGTACACTCACAGACACACATGCTTGCACAAAATGTACACACCACATATAGTAATATACACATTTATTGCTTTAGCTGTATTAACAGCAATACAGATGGCTGCCACCCTGCTTCCGTCAAGCATTGGAAGGGAGGAATAGTGGCAATGATAGTGTATCAAAGGAAACATAGAGGATAGGAAGTGGAAAATGTAACCGCTCTATAAGTACTGCCTGTCTCCAGTTATTTTTTCCATTTGTGCAACTGGCATGTGTCTTGATTAGCCTGTGTTGTTCCAACATGTTAAAATGTTTGTGTTGTGACACTGAGCACAGATGACTTGTTTACATATAGCTGCCTCCGCTCATCATGTCATCAGCGTGATATAATGATTAGGGGACGAGAGAGAGACTGTTGAATGAATGCCTGCTTTCGTGCTGTCACAAACCGCTTCTATAATAGCGGAAATAGGGAACCGTTTTAAGATCACAGGAATGTGGCCAGATGCTGTATAGCAGTTCCTTAAACGATCGGTCCCAGTGAGCCTGTATCACAGACGCCTCACACATCTCCCAAGTGCAGAAATTACCTTCATCTAAATGCAACATTTGTCATGGCGCTGGGTAAATATTGCAGGTGAGCGTGTGGGTGTTGTTCCACGCTTGTATGTTTTCTTAGGACATGGTTAATGTACAGAGTGTGAGCGCTGCAGAGGATTATTCGGATGGAGCAGGGATTTTCATTTGCTTCATCTAATAAACACAGCAGCTTGTAATCAAATCCACATCAAGGCTGCGCTGCCTCTGTGTTTGTGTGTGTATGTAAATTCCAGCATATGTGGGTCTTTGTGTACGCCGTGACAGACGATGAAGGTTTTTATTTTAGCACAAAATAAACATTTTCAAGTTAAAAAAAGACTAATGTGTGGCTGCAGTAGATCGGAGATATTGCAGTTTGCGTGACTGAGATTTCTAAAATATCAACTTATTTCTGCTCACATTTACTTACAAACAATCCGCGTGTGTGTGTGCATATCCCACACGCTTGTTTGTGTGTGTGTGTGTGTGTGTGTGTGTGTGTGCGCCATAAATGAATGGACATGACTTGCGTAGCTTGAACATGGACGTCAGCCTTGTAATCCAATCAGCCTCAGTAAATCAAATTATAGCTAAGAGATGGGTGTGTCTGTACAGTGCCAGGCGGAGACATGGAGCTGAGCTTTTTGCCTAGAAACACAGGTCTGAAACCTTGTAAAGCAGACATGTTGGTCAACTGGTGTGGAGGAATAACACAATATCAGGTATCTAGGTATTTGTGGATAGGTGGAGGAACAACCTTTATAATTGTGTGTCCAATTTCTTAGACCAGATTTACTGTAATGTGGAGACTATCTTTGCACAGTAATGTGATACATATGAAATATTGACTGCAAAACATACAGAAACTTTCTATTAGTTGTTGGAAAGAAGAAAATAAATGGTGACCTGCTACCTGTCAGACAACAAGACTATTCTGATGCTCTCTCTCAAATTGATCTGGAAAAATGACTCCTTCGCCTTGTGCCTCCGTCCCTTTGATTCATTTCTTTATGTAGACAAATGTACGGTGTCACATTAAGGTTTTGTGTGGGCTTGTTTGTTACTATTTCACAGCCTGAACAAATGTGACATTATACAAATGGCAGCAGACGACTTGTGTGTGTGTGTTTCTGACAAATAAGGACTGTGTGGGGAATACCAGAATGAGAGAGACACACACACACAGAGAGAGACACAGAGAGAGAGAGAGACAGAGAGAGAGAGAGAGAGAGACACACAGAGAGAGAGAGAGAGAGACAGAGAGAGAGAGAGAGAGGCTGCCTGAGTTCAGTTGGAAAAGCATCATTTTGGGACGATGCCAGATCATCTCCAGTGTTCAAACTGTAAAGCTAAGAGTCTGTAGGAGCCAAGTGGAAAGGAATGTAAAGATAAGATAAGCTGTATTGACACAGGGAAGCAAAACCAGGGGCAAAATAAAAGGCTGGCAATTGATAGGGCAGTAATAAGTTGCATATTGTAACTGAATGTAAATGTATGTTCCCCCCGTCTCTGTATTTTCCTGTTAGTTTGTCTTATATACCCCCTTTTTTCCCCTCCTCTCCTCGTCTTTAACAAACAGGTGCTGATGCGGGACACGGTACTGAGGCTCTGTATCTGAGCCTTTGGAAATGGAAAAAACAGATCTCACTTGTGCAGGCTTTAAACTAAAAAAGCCACCTTGTCACAAAGTTCTCATGTAAAACCCCCCCTGAGTACAATTAGCTGACACTGTGCGGCTGCTAAAGGGGTCTTAAGACACGCGGGGTTCAGTCTGAATAAGGTTAGCGTTGCCCTTGTATATCTAAATGGGGTTAGTGATTGCAGCTTGTGCTTTTGCTAATCATGACGTTTGTTCTCCGCTGAATGCTAACGTCGATGCTAACCCAGTTTCATCAATGCGCTAACGCTGTCTCCCAAATTGAATTAATTCACAGGAGGATGTCAACAATAACCCCTAGAGCGTGCATGAGAGGGAACAGCTGAATCCGGAGTGTCTTTGCTTCGTCTTGACTCTGATACAAATGAAGCTTTGCCTCGCCTCGCCGTGCAGGCTGTGCCGTTTTAAATGTCTTTCTAATCTTCTCCCTTTCTACTGGAAATCAGACACACATTCATTTAGCTTACCGCAGTGATTTGAGCTGACTTAAATCACTCATATGATTGGAAGATGGTTGGAAGAAAGTAGACAGATGGATGCATGTTGGTGTGTGTGTGTGTGTGTGTGTGTACATTATGTGGATGCTATGCATTTTAGGGGCAGGAACGCACACGTGTGCATGTGTGTGTCTCTGTGTGTGTTTAAGGGGTAAAGTTAATGTTATGCATTAGCTAAAAATGACTTTCCTCATCACAAGAGACCGGGTTGTTTAATCTAAGTCCAAGCCTGTTTGAAATATTAGTGTGTGTGTCTGTACAGTACATGCATGCACACTCACACACAG